>NC_142840.1:4242424-4545454 GCF_061612785.1 Hesperophylax consimilis | reverse complement strand
CATTTCTAGGCGACCAAATTTTCATACCGAAAACACATGATTTTAAATTACTACGTAGCGCATCGCCTTAAGAAGAAATCTTAAGGCTATAGTGGCTGTGGTGATAACATTCTATAAACTACATATGTTTCGTTGTTCACGTTATAGTCGTGACTGCAACATTGAAGAGAGTTTTCACAAAGAGTAAATATCTAACCAAAACGGTTTATTTTTATTTTGTATTATTCACTAATTCATCACCTGAAAAATTTAGCAAATGAATACACCAATAATATCGATATTTTGAATGCAAAAAGTTCGATATCTAAAACACAATTCAAACATTTTTCTATTTCAAGATATTATTTCTGATAATTTCAGTTCATTTATATATATAATTGTTTGAATTAGTTTTTTTTAATTTACTTTAGTATTATATAGAGTAAATAAATAAATAAATAACGTATAAACATTTAAAGAATTTTTTTGTGCATAAAACTTTATACTATGTGTCATTAAATACAGCAATGACTGCACCTGCTCTCAATAATAATCCACAAAAAAGTGTTTTTGTTCCTCCATATTCCCTCTACCCTTGTTCCGAAAACCGTCTCCTGTAAGGATATTAAATTAAATATGATTAACGATCTTTTGGAGTGAACATCCTGAATGAAGGCTTGAACGGGAGATTATTCGACGAAAAACAATATTATTCTGTGTTTCTTACTTAACTTTTCAAATATCCTTAAGAACCCAGCGTTTACTGAAAGAGGTTAACTAAAAACACTCATAAAAATTACCATTAGAGTACACAGCATAAAACCGATTAATCAACGAAAGTAAGTTGATTAATAGGTTTGTATTTACACTTTGTTATAAAGCTTTTATTCATTAGTTGGAAGTATTTAGTTATAGTGGTGGGTTTACTATGGACCATGTTTGAATTGTTTTATTCGGTATTTTTACTAAAAATAATATTTATTTTTTATTGAGACAATTCGTGGTGGAATTTCACTTTACTGATATATTGAACCAAATTTAAAACTTTTTTCATTATCATTATAAAATAAGTGAAAAAAGTTTTAAATTTTATGTCAATATATCATATTAAACATTATTTAGTTTTTACACTTGAACTAAGTACATTATAGTGTTGGGCTTCATTATTATATAAAGCAGTAATCGGTCAGGAAGTTGAAATTTTAAATAAATTTATTTAAATTAAATATCATTATTTTGTTTGAAAAAATTTTCGTGCAATAAACGAATTTTGTAATGGAGATATTTTCAGGCGAGGATTTTTGTTGATTTTATGACAAATTAATCATTAAAATATAAATAATGATTTTCTGTTACATTTTGATGTTTGCGTTTACCTTTCTAGTTCTGAAGTAAACAAACATTAATAACTTTTTTTAATGTCCAATACTTAATATATTTTAAAACATTGTCAAACAATGAATAAGTAAGTAAGTAAATAAGCAATAATACGAAAAATAATTCTCAATCACATTTTTTCACATCATTTACAATATGGCACCATTTCGTTTTTTTTCCATTCATAAGATTAAAAGCAAATTTATTTTAAAGAGCTTATTATTCTCTACAGCTGTGTGTGAATTTCTTTTGTTTAAAAAACTGATGTTCTGCTACTGCTGATACATGTTCACAATACTGGCGATGGCGCTTAATACTTTAATAAAAAAACTTGTACGTATTTTAATTGGTACAGAATAGGTGCTCATACCTTTCAAATGCAAAATGCCTCTTTCATGCCCGGTGAATCAAACGCCATGGGTTTTGGGTCAAATCAAATATCTGTGACATTGTGAAAAGGGTCGGACCTTGAAATCTCGACAGTCATCGTAACGATTTAACCCTGAAGGGATAAGCAAAAGCGATGTGAGCTTTCATGGCGCTTTTTCAAACGTTATGGAGATCAGTCCTACTCGTCTGATCTGTTGACTTTATTTCCCGATAAAATAAACACACGGGAAGGTTTTTCCTTTAAAATTCATCAATATTGGAATATTTTTTAATTTATTTCTAATAATTTTGTTATTTGAGGTGATCAGCTTAGAAGCAGCATTACTCGTAAACCACACAATAAAATTAACAATTTCAATGAGCAAACATAATAATGAGTTTAAATATTTATATTATTTTTATTATCAAATGGAAGTTAACTAGCTTAGCAATTAAATTCCAGGTATCTAAATTTTGAAAGTGTCCCAGTTCAACATTTTCGTGCTCATGTTACTTTTGAACTGACCGCCTCATTTAGGTTCAAAAAAAATTATAAATTATTATTTGTAATGATAAATTGATGTTTTAAAATTTTTTCTATGCATGGCATAAAGAATAACACTATTTTTAAGCAGTAATTAGTATCCTAAAACACTAATATAAATAGAAAAAATCTCTCTCTGCCGTTCAGATGCTCTACCAATTGCGCTCCGTTCGCTTGATCTGGTATTATTCATTCAACAATAATTGCTTATTAGATTTTTTCACTAGAAAACAAACAACTTTATTTTTATATGTAAAGCATTGATGATGTTGAATCTCCTACTAGATGGCGTAGAGACATATTATATCTTCATTTATTTATGAAAATTTATTTTTTTTTCGGAAATTTTTTAAATTTATAAAAATGTTCCAGGATACTAAACATTGAAAAAAAAAACAATTTATACATGGTTTTAAATTTGTTGTTATATCTACCAACGAATATGAGTTACGTAATTATTATTATAAATTGAATATAAATAAATAGTTACGCTCGTAACAAGTTTCATTTTCATTTTTATTATATAATAATTAGTTGAAGATATTATAAGAAAGAATTTTATGTCTAAATGCAGAGTAAATAGATTATCTCATTATATCAATTATAAATTAGAAAGACGAGTTTCGGATAATATAACAACGTTATTTATTAGGCCATTCCGGTCAACAATAATTTAACTAGTCATAAGGCAGAGGTTGTGATTTATTAAGCCTGAAGTTTTCCGTTCAGAGGATTTAAAAAAAAATTGATTAACAAACGTCCCTGTTAATTTTATTATCAACACAGCTGTTTTAGACCTAGTGAGATGGCAAATACGAAATTGTGAAATAACACAAACAAATTAAACAAAATTTACTTGCCCACGTCGGGATTTGAACCCGCGACATTCGGCTTGCTAGTCGAGAGACTTACCCCTCGACCACGGAGCCACATAAAAATACGTTAATCACAAAGCCGCATCACACCATAATGTTCCATCATAAAATACCGCGCGGTGTGATGTGAAGTTTCGCCGTTAAGGAGCTTTAATATATTTGTTTAGGTAAATAGGTTCATTATATTAGCTTTCCAGCCGTAACACTCGTGCAACTTCTCCGCGAGCATCATGACATTAAAATATTTCATAAATTAAATCTCAGACACCCTCACAAGGCGTGGGCGGTGCGGGGGGAGGGGGTGGGGGAGTACCGAGAAGAGGGTTGGGGTAGGGGCCAGAGTGAGAAACGGTGAGCACTTTCCACCCATTAACTTATGAAAGCTACAAGATAACTCCATTATTTCCAAACTCATCATATAGTTACACTTTTGTTCTCCTTGCAATCTTGGCAGCACATTACTTTTTATCATGGGGTATTATTATCACCAAATGAATAAACTCAGATTAAAAAGAATAACGCAGGAACTAATCTGAAACTTCATTGTAAAAGTGACTTCGAGATGTTTTCAAAGAATTTTGTCCACTAAATTTAAGAGATCTTAAAATACGAATAAATAAGGGGAAAACTTGTATAGAGAACATATAAAACCAAAATCTATAAAATAAAACACTCACAAAACAATTAAACAATTTTCTTAAATAAAATGCTTCGGGAAGAAACCGTATAGGTCTTATTAATGCTGTATTAAGTAATTGCAAAACAAATTTATAAGATTAGCTTTTTTATATTTGAGAATCAGTAATTAGTAAAATCAGGGATGGTCCGATGCTTTGTAGGGAACCCGCTTGCACAGCGCGGGTATAAACTGTGCACCCTAAAAAGTTTAAGTTTAGACTTACGGAATTCATTACTTCGTTTGTGTGAAAGCACTATGAAACAATACAGTCTATAAATATAAATAAAAAGATCCTATATGTATGTTGGCATATAAATGTATATATACATATTTTACGAATAACTTGACAAGATTTGAAAATGTTCTACTAACACCACAGTAAGCAATAAACGTTGATTGTGTCGTGATTGAGGACTTAGCCAGTCGAGAAATTGATCGTATGACACCTGGACTAGACGCAAACGCGATACAAACTCAGCCACTGACTGATATATTGTATAGTTTAATTAGTATATTTGTAATTAACTAACCATCACGCCAGTTTACAACATAGACAAAAAAGACAGTCACAAACCTCTACTGGCGAACACTCGTTGCAACGTTCACATTAATAACATATCTTCTGTTATTGGCTTGTGGCAAGAGTGACAAAACATAACCCAACTGAAGTATTTGACTCTCTAATTCCACCATTTATACAATTATACATTTTTTGGAGTTCCAAATATCTATATAGATACAAACCTCTTTTTTATCAGAGCAAAAGAAAAGTTTTAATTTGTACATTTGAATTTTCTAACATTTCATTCTATAAACATTTTAAATGTCTTTGAAATTCGTACATGATCGTCATAATAGAAAATTATTTTCAAATTAATGTCTCGTAATATCATAATAATATTATTTGCCTTTAATCGAATCTAGGAATGGCAATTCTGGTGCTACTAAAAGATAAGTAATAATTGTCCTTAAATTTAT
This sequence comes from Hesperophylax consimilis, assembly GCF_061612785.1. NCBI lineage: Eukaryota > Metazoa > Arthropoda > Insecta > Trichoptera > Limnephilidae > Hesperophylax > Hesperophylax consimilis. Next base: position 4,540,653 of record NC_142840.1, on the reverse strand, counting down.
TTTATGGGCGATTCTAGTTCTAATTGAGCATAAAAAAATGTTTTTTTTTTTTTTTTCACTGTCATTGTAATTCATTATTTTAAGAAAATTTCTTATCCGTAGAACCGGAATAGCCCATCTGAGCACTAGAATGAAATGAACACTATACACATCCTTTATTTCTCTTCACAGAAGTCAAGTCAATACTCGACATGATCTTTGTAAATGGTGATGGTAAACCGATAAAAGACTCCCTCCCTCCCCGAGCAATGCTGTCCGAGATCCTGTCTGAACAAAGACAGGACTTCTTGGGGTAGAACAATGGTAACTAGGGTCAAAACGCCACCCCTTGTTGACATTATTCATTTCACTGGTCATTGTCTAAAGGTGTCTTTACCCGTTGAAAACAAACATCAAATTTAATAGGCAACTTATTTACTTAGTAATGGTAACTAAAACGTGAACAAATATAAGTTGCACTGAATTTTAATATTAACATAGTACCTATTACAAAGAACGATTATCGTAAATATACAGTTACTAGTTACCCCTTTAATTACTATTTTTTTATTTCTGTACCCTAGCGGCCTAGTCCATTAAAAACTGCCATGGAATTATTTTAGGTTTTAACCCGTGAGGAGGCGTGCCTTAAAAATTGCACGGAGCGCGCGCGAGCAAAATGCTCACGCCATTTCAAATGCAATTTATTAGCTAATTGTACGATCAATGGTTTGGCGCAAACATGTGTAAAATGCAATTTGAAAATTCAATCTACAAAAGTACTTAACACTATTACAATCTATTATAAGACGTGAAGCAATGAAAATAAAACAAGCAGTTAAAAACCAACTCTGCGGGTATTACGCTGCTAGGCCCTGCGAGCGGCACTTAGTTATGCTTCGCCTAGTTTAAGTTTAAGTTTAAGTGGTACATATTAGGTCAATGGGTAGATATATAATAGTAAGACATTCTGTAGTAGTCAAAGCGCGGACAATGAGAGGAACACCCTTCACCCCTAAATAAATATCGTCAATGAGAAAAATGTTTCCTCTCCAATAACTCCAAAATGATTTCATTTTTTAATCGAAATTAAATTGCGAAATATATATATGTTATAGCATTTCCTCTGTCGGATATTTTTTTATATCCAATATATTTGAAAAAAAAATATTAAAAATATATTTAAAACATTTCCTCCGTCTGATGGGACATTTCTAATGTCCGATCGGACATTTCTTATATCCAATAGAACATTTCCTCTGTCCGATGGGACATTTTTAATGTCCTATGGGACAATTCTTATGTCCGATCGGACATTTCTAATATCCAATAGAACATTTCCTCTGTCCTATGGGACAATTCTAATGTCCGATCGGACGTTACTTATATCCAATTAAACATTTCGTCTGTCCGATGGGACATTTCTAATGTCCGATCGGACGTTTTTTATATCCAGTAGAACATTTTATCTGTCCTATGGGACAATTCTAATGTCACATCGGACATTTCTTATATCCAATATAATATTTCCTCTGTCCAATGGGACATTTCTAATGTCCGATCGGAAATTTCTTATATTCAAGAAAACAATTCTTCTGTCCTATGGGACAATTATAATGTCCGATCGGACATTTCTTATATCCAATAGAACATTTCCTCTGGCCGATCGGATATTTATTATAACCAATAGAACATTTCCTTCTGTCCGATAAGACATATCCAATATCTATTTTTATTATAATGTAATTAATCCAATGGGATATACTTACTAAAACATATTTTCTTCGATATTATCCAAAAATTATATGAACAAAATCGATTTTTATGAAGAAATCTTCTATGTAATGAGGCGATCCAAAAAATAGTAAATTTTCTAACGGCATGAAGGCAAAAAAAATTAAATATGTTTTTGGCAAGTTTCCTTCTCAAAACTTACTTTTTTTACTGGTGAACCTGCCGCTTGGAAATATAACTATGGCAGAATTTCTTCGGTAGGTTAAGGGAGGTTTCAGCTTTGTTATAAAATCGGGTCTTAATTTTCAAGTCTTAATTTTTTGGATCCGGTAGCCTGCAAACCGAAATGAACCTCACGGTCGGTTAAAATTGAGGGGCAGAGTGGTCATTAATTGCCTTCAGACCCCCGATTTAATTTTTTGCGCAAAGGCTATGCGGAATTTACCCGAAACATACGATTTGAATTCGACCAATCAAAGGGCCGAAAACGTCCAGACGACAATAGACGAAATAATACTTTCTGATGAATAACCGCCTTTCATCTATTGTTGAAGAAATAAGTATATATGAAGGTAAATTTCGAACGAAACATCTATTTACAAAGTAAGTAATCTTGACAAATGATTTCAAAAACATGTACTTCTTTTTAATTAAAACTGCACGTAACACATGTGTGCGCTAGGTTATCGATATTGACAAGAGTGATCGATATAAATAAAGAACATCTTTTTAGTTTGATAAATGGTTTAATTTAAATCATTACTTTTACATAAACCCTTGGCAGTCATTGAACAAAAAATATATGCGCGCGTTGATCAAAATGTCGCGGCGGCACTAAGCGGAGCAATAGTTGCACCAGGGGAGGGAATGTGTATATTTAGAAAGGTTAACGTCTAACATTGAAAAATATCAGAATCAATATTTACGTGAGCAATATGCTCATAGGGCGTTTCTCGGGGTTTAATGCCAGCGTAGAGTATTAAAAAGAACCTGATTATATATCGTAGGTACCTTGAAATATTTCATATCCGTAAATTGTTTCATCACTGTAACCAACGCAACGCACTGTTCGTTTCTATAATATAAAATAAACAATGCAAAATAATTCTTTTTAATATCAGTTACTACGTATTCTGGATGAATGCATTTCAATTTATCATAAAATAATATCGTGTATACATAGTATCTTGAGAGAATGTAATGATAATTGAATTTACATAAAATGTATGTATTTACATGAAGGCATAATGCAGTGCCGTCGTTATTTGAATTACCTGTCCTAATTTGCATAAAATATGGTAGTATTCACGATGACAAGGAGCAAGTTAAAATTATTAAAATACACATTATATCTGGGTGAATGTAAAAAATGATCTAACGATTACTAAATTTTAAATTTCATGATAGTTTTCAAAGGCTAAGTAACAAAAGGACGATCATATTAAAATTCATGGCAACCATTTATATTATGTTTCCTTGTAATGTCTTACGTGTGGAAAGTATACAAAAAAAGACTGTTACTGAAACATTTTAGCTATGAATTAATATATATATTTTTTACTATTAATTGGTAAAAATCCCTAAAAATGGCATTAATGTAATAAATTTATAATTTCCGGGTGATTCGAGTAATAAGTGTGTTTGTGTGTATTGTTATATATTATATTTTTATTACAGATTAGCGTATGGAATAGTGCTGTATGTCTTGTACGTCTCAAAGTTATGTTAAAATAATTATATTTAAAATAATATTTTTTTATTACAGATTAGCAAGTGGAATAGTGCTGTATGTCTTGTACGTCTCAAAGTTATGTTAAAATAATTAGGGACAGAAGTTTGGAACAGTCGATGTTATTGTTACACAGTGACTATTCAACACACTTTTAAAAGTGATTAAAAACGATGAAAAAACCTAACCTAACATAACCTAACCTAATCTAACCTAACCTAACCTACTTAACCCAGTTAATAAAGTTTTTGTTTCATCACTCTCCATGAATTATCATTTTGATGATTTATCCGGTCACCGTTAAATTAGCTAATAAACCTCGCATTTGTTGCAAATATTGAAATGCATTATTCAATAAGTTAGCACTCGAACACTTTTCAATATTTGTTGCGTTTTATCAATAGTTAAAAAGTATACTTATTTAGCGCAGGTGTGCAATGTTCACCTCAAGCGCGCAAATTAATACGTATTTAATATTTTAACACTTGCGCACATTTTGTATATTCGTTTATAATATTGTTGCTACATTCTCCAATCTTTCTGGGTCCCACAAACTTCGCCATAAAAGAATATCCTTCTTCAATCATGTTATTTTATTGAGTGGTTTTTTTCTTCTACTGCAGCTGCAAATGGTTTTCTCTAGTGCTTTGAGAGAAAGTTTTCAGGTGAAAGGTTATGTAGTGAACCCAATGCAGGGTAAAAGGAACATCGCTCTCTGCTAACGCCGTCGGCAATGCACCGTCCTTGCTTTTATCAAATATATTTCCTTCAAAGAAAAAAATAAACACTTTTTTATTTTCTAAAAAAACTTCATTAAGAATTTGACATTACGCAGACGTCTTCTTTGTCGTCGTGCCTCCAGTTATCATATTACGTCAAACAATATTTTCTGTTCGGTGCAGCCAGGTTAATATTGTTGGCCGAACACATATGCACGGTAAAAGACACTCGGAGTGGCCATTCAACTTTATGTTTCTTTCTGATCGAATCATCTGCAAACAGCTTTCTACCCCTAAACTTCGCTTCTGTTTCTCTACGTTTGTATTCTTTACTATTGTGCATTGCATTTCCCGGCCAACCACTTGCTTAGTTTGTTCAAACATTACAGAAAGACATTTCATAAAAATAAAAAGCTATGGATTGGAATCCAACTAACTACAAAAGAGCAATCTCAAATGATGTGAATATTTCCTTTAAAAATGCGAAAAATCATGACCTTTAACACATTTATGTCATGTAGAGTGTCAAGTTTATGTGATATTATAATGAAAAATCTCTATAACTTTTTTTGCTTACTTTTGCAGAATTTTCACCAGTGAGATGATACCATGGTAAGAAAAACCACTACGGTTTAAAACAAAGAACTGGAACAAAGACATAAAGATTTCTAATCATATTATAAAGTTCATATTTTATGATCAAAAATAGTGAACATTATTCACAGCTTTCATATTTTGAGTAAGTAAACGCTTTATGTGCATAATAATGAAATTATCGCATTCAGCCAAACCTGAAAAAAACAAAAATTTTATTGAACCAACAATTAAACCAATTTATTAGTTTTTTTCAGTTACCAGGTTTTCCCTTTACCTAAACTAGCCCAACCTAAAGTAGGTGAAATAAATATCAATTCATCATTGTGACGACAAATCATTTAACAGATATTTCCTAAAACCAAAACAAAATTTATGTCTATTCCATATTCCTTCTTTTTTCTTACTCAATTGATTTAAAATGTCAAAAGCATACTCACGGGATTTCAGCATAATGATAAACCTACAACCAGCCCAAGGACTATTTAGTTAAAAATTATACAGAAACACAGTATTATACGTATTCAAGAGGAATTGATCAGAAAGCAAACAGTCAGGGGAGGCCTTGTGGGGCTGTGAAGGAATGTAATCTCTACTGGGAGCCCACTAAAGGAACCTTGCGCGACTGCGCGTTTGTATAGTCGGCTACCTTACAAACATACATAGGAAGCATATTCGGCTACCTACTCGTACCATACAAATAGTACAGTCGGCTATCTTCTCAACAAACATACATAGACGATATAGGCGCTGCTTTAATCTAGGATACGTTCTGAATATCTAAGAAATACAACGCAGTGTACGGAATATAGGTAATCCGTTTGTTGATTAAAAGAGACCCGAGGAGTACTCAAAATCTTGGTTTGAATTCTATTTGCCTGAATCAAATGATGATAGTGAAAGATTTTTTGGGTGGTTTTTAAATATTTAACCAATGTTACTTTAACCCGTCCGAATTATTTGACAAAATACGTTAAACCATTCGGTTCCGCCCGAGATTCAAAACAATTTATACATTGAAAACTAATGAACATGCATAATGGTACATTGGAATTAGATACGCCATTAAAATAGAAATTGCACGTAAGCAGATTTTTTGCGCGAGTAGTATTGTATGAAAATACCTTCATAATATTATTATATTATGAAATTAAATGAATGCACGTTTTTGGAGTATGCTTTTATATTGGTATTTATAATTCTTAATCACCTTTTTTATATACTTTTAAATGTGATTTTAACAACTCACGTGCTAATTCAAAATTCTAATCTCCAAGGCAAAAAATAATTACCTTTATATTAATTTATTAGCATGATTGAATGATTAGCCATCGTTATTTCTGTAAGTTAAATTAAATGGAAAATTATCATTCTAAGCGTATTAATTCGCCGGGTGAACCATTATGGTTTCCATGATCGAGTGTCGGTACTTCCTTGCCAAACGTTCTCAATTGGCATTAAATTGAAAAACTGTTCGCGAGGGACGGAAAATGTATATTTGTACAAATACCGGAGTTTGGTTTTAGGAGACCCAAGGGCGTGTATGTGTTCCAGGTAGATGAAAATGATGCATGGAATTATGTAAACATCGTTTCAACCACTAAAGAGAAAATCCAAAAAAGGTTTGCCGGCTTCAAAGAAAAAGTTTACACAAGACTTTTCGACTTTAAGTTCCTAGACAGGCTAACAAAATTGAATTCATGTTTATTTAAAAAATATACTTATTTAGTATTTTAGAAATAAACAATACATAATTAACACATATTAAATATTTCGAGTTATGTGTTCTGTCTTGTACGTGGTACGTATTTTCAGTAATTACCATGTGACGTGTGTAGTGTGTAGATGTGTGTGTACATATGTATGCGCATTGAACACTTTATATTATTGACTTGATGTTGTTACTTTTAAATTTGGGCAGTGAATCCAGAATCAGTGTAGAAAAATATTATTGAATGTATGAAGAGCATAGCAACTCAGGAAATTGTTGCAATCATTCTGTAATTAAGGGTGTTAAATAACGCTTTATGTCATGTATAGAAGGAAGAAAATATCGTGCTTTCTTTGGCACATGGACATGTCCACAACCCACTTATATATATATATATGTATCTCTTTAGTGGGTTCAATCAATGAGCTATGGTGGAATTGATTATTTATTATATGATAACACCGGTGTAAAATTGTTTATTTTATCGACAGATAAATAATTAGCGTAACATAACTACATAAATAATTTCTATTTCTTCAGCGTTTGCAAGCTTTAGATTCACGATAAAGGTTGAAGTCACAAATCTGGGTTTCTTGTTCATGTCAAAAATGTACGATTTTTGTAAAAGGTGAAACATTATTCGAAACGTTTTTTTCACATTTATATTGGATGAAAGGCCATTATTATAGTAGAGTATCTTGGGATAGGCAATTATAACAAAAATTAAGATATTTTTATGTGTTCTCAGATCTGACTTTAATTTTCAAAATTTTTGTTCTTATATGAATATCGTACAAGAGTGCCAACCGCTTCACACCGTCTGGAGCCAGTGCGACTATGGCACTTTATATGTTACATCAGGTCAGATCAATCTGTACCAGGAGAGAGAGAATCCGCGATAGCTGTAAACTTCTTCGTTTTATCAGTGTTGCTGCGGGTAGTCGCTATATCCTCAACGTATACATTTAATCCGAAATGGTAACCTTGAATGGATTCAACCAATTGAAAACATTTTTATTTATGTGTCATTCAGAAAAGCTCCTTATGCTATTAACTGATTAATTAATTAAATTGTCTATTATGAAATAAATATATAAAATATAGAAAATTGTCATTGTGTCTGACGTCACAATGACAATTTTCTTTATGTACTTCAAATTAAATATTTAAAATCAAGATTAATAGCTGATAATCACACTGGCACTATCGCAAACACTGCCACATTAAAAAATAATATTTATTCACCAAAAATAATTTTACAGAAATATGATAATTATTTCACCTAATTTTAAACATATATATGTATAACATATAGATGTACCACTATAATAAAGCTAGGCTTATGAGTACGAGGGATGTGTCATTTTGTTTGTATTTGATCAGCTTATCCAACGATATTAGAATATAATATTTTTGAACGTATCACCGTTTATACATTTCAACTCGTTTTATGTTACTAGATTTGCTTTATTTTTACTAATTTTCTTTTTAATACGGAATTGTCTAAATACGCTATTGTTGTTGTCAGGTTTTTTGTTTCTAACTAAACTAAGCATAATACTATTCTTCTGCGTTGAATTTAAATATAACTAAAAGTAAACTTTTATTTCTGATTACTGTTGCACTAAACTATTATGTATATCAAATGTTTGTAAAAGCTCGTATGGGCGTAGATTAGAAAATATAAATAAATAAATATACTTGTGATTGAAATCCGAAAAATTCAAACAATCCCATTTTATGCAAATAGCTTTTAAAACAATAATATTTTTAGAATCCGTAACTAATGTAGAGATTTGACTACTTTTACGACTCCATATAACCGTAAAACAAAAATTAAACTTGAGTTCCAAAAACCCAAGGAGGATATCATTAAAAGGCTTTTAAAGATTTCCGTGATGATAGGTACCTACATTACTTTAAATTATTAAAGATAGCGTTAAGCATCAAAGATAATGTCGAACATAAAATTTAAGGCACAATTAAAACAATTATTTTATTAATTTTTCACTTGTAGCAAACACTTTGTGGGTATACATAATTATAATAATTAAAATAAAATAAATTTGTTTGAATACCACTTTATTGTATATATTTATAACCAGCCGGTTTCAGTTCAACCCTATTACCCAAACACCTCTGTAATTAATTTAATATGTTTTTATGAACCCTGCTGAAGGTTCGGGCTGAACTGAAACCGGTTGGTTATAAATATATACAATAAAGTGGTATTCAAACAAAGTTATTTTATTTTAATTATTTTATTATTTATGTGTCAGTTTACCCCTAAGCTTAATTCATTACTACGCCACGCATATTTACCATCGAATAGAAAGTATTTTATTTAGTCAATAATATTCATCATATACTCCATAAAACGTGGTCATCAACTTATTTTCAAATTGTACCTATATATTTTTATTAATTTCCAAAAAGAAAAAAATAATTTATTTTTTTAAGCACTAATTATTAGCCTGAAACACCTACATAAAATGAAAAAATAATATTTAATAAAATGTCCGCCGACAGGATTTGCTCTACCCATTGAACTACGTCGGCTTGTTAAAAAACCGCCAAATTATTCAATACATACTGGTATTTTTCATTAAACATTTGTTTATGGAATTAAACTCTGAATATAACACTAAAGTTGTCCTTAAATTATGTTAAAGTGTTGCTATATTGGTGTTTCAAAATAATCAAGCAATATATCGTTTTAAAAAGAAGTGGTAAATGAATGTATTCAAATAATTGGTTTTTCGTTGTCTTGAGTAAACAAGGTGCAATATATCTTTAAAGTTTACATTAAAAGTTTTGACAGAAGAAAACCACAGAAAAACATTAAAATAGACAGGTGATCTGAGATAAACGGACATAAAACTTGATTTTTGCCGTGAATAGTGAAATAAATAAAGTAACTCAAGATGGATCCTAAAAGTTTTATTGATAAAGCCACAGATGCAGTTCTAATTCTACAAAATTGCATTAATGACATTTCGACAAAACTAAACAAAGAACAAATTAATAAATTAACCCCGAAAACAATTACAATTTTGGGGTTAATAAGCGAAATGGCAGCAAAAATGGCCGATATTTCTGGAGAAAATAGAATACTTAAGGAAATTACGGGTAACAATAAGCAATACCAAAATTTGGGGAAAAAAATTATTATCACTCCGAAAGAAGAGCAGACCACGGAGAAAACCGAAGAGGATATTAAAAAACAAATTGATCCAATCGAAACAGGAGTGATGGGAATAAAAAATGCAAAGGATGGTAAAATAATTGTTACATGTAGAAATAGTCAGCATATTGAAAAACTACAGGAAGACATAAAAATAAAGTTCTGTGAAAAATATACAACGAAGATCCCAAATAAAAGATTCCCATCAATAAAAGTCGTTGGAGTAACACATAAAATGGATGAAAAAGAAATCGTTCAGAACATAAAAATTCAGAACGAGTTTCCAGAAGAACCACAAAAAATGGAAGTAACTGTAATAAAAAACAAGAAATTAAAAACAGGAGAAGAATATATAATATATTTGGAAGTAGATACACAAACACATGGAATAATGTTGCAAATGCAAAAAATAAATATTGGATGGGAAAGGGTCAGAGTATTTGATGCATTTGACATTAAGCGCTACTATAAATGCTACGGGTTCAACCATAAAGGGAGCGAATGTAAAAAAGACTCCTTTGTATGCCCTAAATGTACAGGTGGTCATAAAAGTGAAGAATGCAAGGCTATTAGAGGAACAGAAAAGTGTAATAATTGTATTAATACTAAAAACAAGTTGAAGATAAACCTGGACTCAAATCATCCAGCGTGGAGCTTCGAATGTCCAGTATACAAAAGGAAATTGGAATTGGAGAAGAAAAAGGTAAATTTTTTATAAAAAGCAACCAACTGCAAGGAATTATATACTTAAATATTCAGAGTCTGATAGCGAACAATGAAGAAATCCAGATTTTGATTGAACGAAATGATCCTGCACTTGTAATGTTAAGCGAGACTCACATAACATGCGATATTGAAGACAGCGAAGTTACTTTTCAAGGATATTCAACAATACGCTGTGATTCCTACAGTAGACACACAGGGGGAGCAATAATAATTATCAAAAAAGACATAATAATTGAAGTTATTTCTAACACAAAATACGAAAAGAACTGCTGGATACTAGCGATCAGGATAACTTCTGGATATAAGAAAGGAGTATACGGAGTAATTTACCATTCTCCAAATGCAAGTACAAAAGACTTTTTATCATTTATAGAGAACTGGTGCACCCAAAACCTAGAAGAGGAAGAAGATAATATCCTAACTGGTGACTTTAATATAAATTTCAAAAATTTGAATGATACATATACTAAAAGACTTAAAAAAATTATCCAAGCATCGGGAATGAAACAACTTGTTAAAAGTGAGACACGAATAACGGATAAATCCAGGACGTTAATTGACCTTGTCATATCCAACAGATTAGATTTGAATGTAAAAGTTCTAGATGAGCCAAAAATAACCGACTATAACCTTATCCACATTACAGATAACACAAAAAGAAATAATACGAAAACCAGCAAAGTAATAAAATACAGAAATTATAAAAAATATAACAGTGAAAGGTTAATTGAACTTCTGGGTGATATGAATGAACTTCATCAAATGGAATTTAATGAAAAGGCTAAATCATTAATAAATAACCTTCAAGAAGTAATCGACCAGTTAATACCAATCCAAACTACTAAAATAAGAGGAACAAATAAATGGTATAACTACAATCAATACAATATGAAAGAGATAGACTGTACAAAATTGCAAAAATCTCAAGAAACTCACAAGACTGGAAAGCATTCAAAAATGCAAGAAATAAATACTCAAAACAACTGAAAGTTTGTAAGAACGATTACTTCAAAAATAAAATTATCTGTGAAAAAGGAGACACTAAAAAAATGTGGAAAACCATAAAAGGATTAATGCAAACTGAAGATAAAGGGATGAAACATGACATTGAATTTCCACATCAGATACAGGGTAGCATACAGAATTGCTTCAACAAATATTTTGTAAACAGCATAACGGAATTACATCAGAGTATACCAATACTGAAGGAAGACAACCGCGTGAGAAATGTTCCCCTAAACCGAGAAAAACTTGTGTTTAAAGAGATTGATGAAACATATCTTTTACAGATTCTAAACAGCACCAAATCAAAAGAGAGTCCAGATGGAATAAGCTTTACAGTTTTAAGGGATGCAATGCCAGTGATAGGACCTCATCTACTGAACATAATAAATGAATCGTTAAGAAGTGGAAAATTTCCAAACACATGGAAAACATCTATTGTGATCCCGATTCCGAAAGTTGTTAATACCAGAAAATGCGAAGAATTTAGACCTATAAATATGTTACCAAAATACGAACAGGTACTAGAAATTGTAATAAAGAAACAACTCGTTGAGTATTTGGAAAAACATCATATATTATGTGACGAACAATCAGGATTCCGTAATAATAACTCTTGTGAAGCTGCAATAAACATTGTGATTAATACATGGAAGAAAGAAACAGATAATAAAAAAATCACCATTGCAACATTTTTAGATTTTAAAAGAGCATTTGAAACGATAGAAAGGAAAAAACTTTTGGAAAAATTAGAAGATATAGGTCTTTCTGAAGTAGCTCTAAATCTTTTCAAAGAATATCTCCATGAAAGAAAACAGGTAACAAAAGTGGAAAGCTCAGAATCAGAACCGATAGAAAACAACCTCGGTGTTCCACAAGGGTCGGTATTAGGCCCAATTCTATTCATTATTTACATTAATGATATAATTAAAACCATAAAACATTGCAAAATTAGATTATTTGCAGACGATACATTAATCTATATTTCATGTGAAGAATACATAGATGCAATCAATAAATTAAATGAAGACCTACAAAATATAGCGAAATGGCTGAAATTAAACAAATTAAAACTGAATGTCAACAAAACAAAATATATGGAAATAGGCAACAAAACACATAACACAGAGTTAAAATTGACAATTAATGGCGAAAAAATTGAAAAAGTAAATGAAATTAAGTACCTGGGTGTGATACTAGATTCAAAACTAACTTTCGCAGCAAATTTTGAATATGTGCTAAAAAAGGTATCTAAAAAAGTCAATTTTCTTAGAAGATTAAGAAATAAACTAAATGGAAACACTACAGAGCTGATTTATAAAACTATAGTTGCTCCACATTTAGATTATTGCTCTACTGTGTTGTATTTGGCCAATGAAGGAAACTTGAACAAGCTAGATGTTATACAGAATAGAGCTATGAGATGTATACTAGGAAAAGGAAAATACGCAAGCATAGATCAAATGAGAGAACAGCTAATTTGGATTTCTATAAAAAAGAGACTATTATTTAATGTGTTAATTTTTGTACATAAAATCATGAACAACCAAATGCCAAAATATTTTAAGGATGAAATTGTTTTTAATAGAGATGTTCATAATTACGAAACCAGAAATGTAAATAGGATTAGATTGCCACATATGAAAAAAACAAAATCACAGAACTGCCTAATGTACAAAGGACTAAAAATGTATGATGAAATGCCTGAAAGTCTGAAGAATGAAGGAAGAATGAATGTATTTAAAAAGAAATGTTATATTTATTGTAAAAATATGTAAAATTACAAAATGAAATATGATCTTGTTTATATTAGTTTATATTCAAATGTATAAACTAACTCAATAAATAATAAAAAAAATAAGAGTTTTTTCACTAGAAAATAATTCAATTCCCGTCAGCGGCATGTATTTTTTCCCGGAAGATATTTCAATTTATAAATGTGTTTCAAGCTAATAATTATTGCTTAGAAATAAAATGTTATCCTTTGTGCTATGATTCGTAAACATAAGTTTATCTTTTAAAATAATGGTTTTAAAAATCGATAAGCACGGATCAATGATAATTGACCAAAACAAATTTTAATATTTTCAATATTATTTCAAGTTCAAAAATGACTAATGATCGATTATTTTTATTTATAACTTATATTAAAACAGATTGAGATTAATTTCCTTTAGTCTAAACATTCATTAAATATTTCCTCGAAGTTGAGGAAAAAATAAATATCTTGGGTCAGGGTTTAAGTGTGTTATTAGTATTTTTTGGGATTTGGAAAGGAGACGAATGAAAGAGGTTGTGAGGTGACCGCGTTTATTAAGTCAGTGAAGTAGGGAGATATGACTCTGGACTGATGGTCCCACAGTTGGTGGATGTAGTCGACGTTGAATTCCCCGGGGCCGAAGATCGACACCGCGTCGGTGGATGTAGTCAGCGGCGAATTCCCCAGGTTAAAGATTGACAACACATGTAAGCGGAGATGATAGTGATGGATTGGTCGAGGCGATGAAGTCGGTAGGTCGACACCGTGTTGTTAAAGACTGGACTTGCAGATTGTGTTCAGCACTGGGGATAACGTTGAGTCTTCCTGTTACTCTAGTGTGATGCAAGAGAACCGAAGGTATAATTGACCTGGTTGGCGAGCGCGGATGAGCACGCTGCGCGGGAGACAGTGATTATTTGTAGCCTCTCGTTTATGGTCGTGCAAAACCGGGAGTAGTAAACCCGTTGCCCGTGGCGGCGCGGGGCTGGCCAAGGCGGCCGCCTTGGCATTTGTATGACATAGCAGCTTTATACAGGTTCAAATGCGTTAAAAGACAAACCAGCAAATCGTAAGTAGGTGATGTGCCGTAAATACAATGTTTCACTAGTAGGTTTTAAGGCGATGCGGGTTGCATGTAAAAACATTCCCGAACATTCTAGTTTCTACCGCTATAGTATTAATGAAAATACGCTAAAACGCGTACCATCGCGAATTAAATTTGCACAGTTATCGAAATAGTATCTCGCTCCCTCTAACGGAATATTTATCTTTAAAAACTTTAAATACAAGATATGAAGAATTAAACAAGGTCATATTTAAAATAAAAATTTTACATGCAATACACCTGTTGGCGCAACTATATGCTTCTCCCATTAACATATATTTTCCTGGATTTCTCCACCCAGTCGACTGTCACCAAAATACCTGTCCCTGTCTGACAGCGTGGAATACCTACATGAGTGACATTGCGAAAAATTATCATATATTACCAGCTTGTTAATAAAACCTGTGCAGTGATATTAGTGTCGCTCAAGGTCATAATTTTGATCTAAAATACCAGGAGTAAGTCGAATTTTTTTCAAACTGAACTGTTAACTTCAGCATCAAATCTGCAGCTCCCCAACAGTGTCAAATATTGATTACAGTTAAGCCCGTAAATTTAAATTTTAGGTGAGTCTATCTGTATCCATCTCCATCGTGTTTTGTTTTGACCCACTGGAGTTTGGGTGTAAGTGAGTAATAAAGATATCGGCTTGTTTTATTCACTAATGGTTGTTTCGATTTTTGTTTTTTTATTAGTTATTTAAGGATAATTAAGTTTCAAAGGTTTTAGTCACTAAGGTTGCTTCCGCCACATCTCGTTAAATAATGAATGAACTGAAATATCAAAAACTTCTCGGATATCCGGTGGCAGCCAAGATTGTTAATATATCAGCAGATAATTGGGAGAGAAATACCTTTTAATAAATGTAATATTGGAAAAACACATCTTACGGTTTACGACCAATGAGGACTGAACAGAACCAAAGGTACTTATGTGAAGCGTACAACATTACAAAAATATAAAAAGGTCAGTTTGCTGATAAATAATCATATTTTTACCAATCCACAAACATTTATTTGTCGATTGTAATCTCTGTGGCACGGTGGAAAGTTATATCGCTAATTGAGGTACATTCCGTCCCCTAGGAGGTTTCGAGAGGTGAAATCAGAAATTGGTTTTTGTAAAATAATATTTAAAAACATGTTTACATCTGCGATACTTTTTTAATCGCTTGCGATTTTTAGTGTCATACGTTTTGAATTGGTTTGAGAGATAAAAAAACAATTTCACCATTCACGTTATCTGTTACATGAGTTAGGACGGGTTGTTTCGGAGAATTTGAATAATTCATCAAATTACAACGTTCATTTTCAAGTTCTGTGAAAGATTTTTACAAGTTCTGTTTTTATTTCAGTTTTGTCAAGCAACTAGCCTACAATGATATAGTAACAGAACTTGAATAGGACTTTCACAGAAAGAGGAATTGTTCAAATTCTCCGAAACAACTCGTCCTTAGTCCTAGATTTTGACAAATAAACTAACTAATTAACCATCTCGCCGAGTCATGCAGGGATAGGCAGAGTGGACAGATAAAATCCTTGCCTTGTTCTCATATACATCGTCTCATACAGAATCTTTTGTTTTTCTGACTTTCACATTGCCCGACTTGTCTTCTTCACGCGTCCCCAACTTCCTTGCATTATTATCCTTACATAATTTTCTCTGTTTATTCGCTCCACGTGCCTGAAATATCTATGTGTCCTTTCCTTAATCTTACCCTTTACGCTAACATTAGAATAACATCATTTGTGAATCTCCACATTTTTCACAAGATCATACATGGTTTTTTACCACACAAACGCTTAGGTATCGCATTTTCAAAGCATTCAGTTGACAAATAATTTTTCTCAAAAATTTTTATAGAATGTGTCATATTCTGATAATGCATATCAGCATAGAAGATATCTTGGATTCATATTATTTCAAAAATCACCCAAAAATGAAATGAAAAACCACATTGCTGAGAGAATGAAAGTTATTCAATAAGATACAACTTGTAGCGAAAGAGGAATAGATGAAAGCAGTAAAAATTATCATAGTAACATAACCTCAAATAGATACAATTAATTGTTGATTCGACATGCTTCAGAATGATAGAAGAGGAGATTTTCATTCATCGAAACGATCTGAGAACACCTTCACATCAGCAGATTGCTTATTGTACTCGTTATGTTGTAGTTTCGCGAACTCAAAATAAGAATCTATTTATCCAATGACAACATAAGTACACCATTTTTTTGAGATGGCGAGATAACTTAACTCCTCAACCGTATTATACTCGTAGCTATTACACTGTAGCCATATGCCGATTTATAAATCTCTAGGAATATAATATCACCCAGCGAAATAATCTCGGCTCGGCGGAAATATATGAAAGAACATTTTTTTGCGAAACCGAGACCAATTGGGTATTCGGGATTGGTTCCATTTCAAAATAACTCTATATCGTAGACTGAATAAAGCAATATAGTAAGATCTGCTTCATGGAAAATATGACGGTTTGCGAAATAGAGAATATGTTTGAATCGCATGCCGAAGCCGAGATGGAAAACGGCAAATTATTGGTTTGAAAAAAGAAGATTTTATTGGAAAAATAAAACATGTTGACCGGATCTTTTTTTTATCGGCGATGTTGTCTTTTCAGTTTGAATGTCCTTTTGTTTAATGACAACCAATAATTTTATACACATTGGTACACCTATTGATAGAATCTTTATCTTCCTACCTCATTAAAGAAATTGTAAGCCGTAATTATTTCTTGTATGACATAAACCAAAATCCGTAAAATACATTTTTACTAATGCCTAAGGTGTTTGACAGTTTGTGTGATATTTTTTTAATAGTTTTTTAGAAAATTTCGTTCTTCTACCTACGTACTTTCGTGCATTATTAACAGACCGATTGCCATCTCCAATGCACAGAAAACAATGTGGGCATGCTGAGTCTGTTCTACGGGTATTTAATAGAGCCTACTCTAACGAGCTAGTAGAATTGATCACCGATGAATGCTGATTTTATTGTTATTGCGAGTATTTTGGCTGTTTGGTCTTGATTGTAAAGTAGCTTGATGTTAGTGCGGGTTGATTGTTAGATAGTTTGTAGGATAGTGCTCGTGATATCACGTTTAGGAAGGACTGTGATTGGAAGGATACCGGACACTAAATAGATGCTAAAAATGGCTTTGACCATGTTTGGTGACCAGATCTGAATTGCCGGGTACTTTCCACACCTTCCTCCTCCTCATTTCTTTCCCCTCCCCACTACCTTCAGCCTCACAACATACCTTAATTGGGGATGCCATAGTCTAACTGGCTTC
Source organism: Hesperophylax consimilis (assembly GCF_061612785.1). Classification (NCBI taxonomy): domain Eukaryota; kingdom Metazoa; phylum Arthropoda; class Insecta; order Trichoptera; family Limnephilidae; genus Hesperophylax; species Hesperophylax consimilis. The sequence goes on along the minus strand of NC_142840.1, from coordinate 4,523,095 downwards.
AGACATGCAGCAGTTTGAACTCTTGTGCGGTTTCACATTAAAAGTAAAATAAAAATACAAATATCGTTATTATATAGTGAACGTATATTATATATAAAACCAATCAATCGGGTGATTAAAACAACGATTATCAAGCGTAAAATTGTCCCCAAATATCAAATAATCCTTTCCCGAAATCGAAAGGTTGTTTTCGAACCCAGTTATGTGGCAAAAATGCAAAAATCATAATATCAAAAGGCTGACATTAGCCCCTTTAGGAGCAAGCCACAGATAAAATAATATATTTTCCAGAAAATTCAAGGTCATGGAAAAAATAATAGAACGCTTGTGTACTGCTTCAACTTTAGGATAACTCTGTATGGTCCCGCCTAACGGCTTAGTACCCAGCATTCGTAATAAGACCGAGACCGATGATACAGAAATTGGGAACTGAGAAATTGTGAATCTAACCCGAAGAAAATATTATTCGATAGCAGAATTATTGACCGACCCTAGTGCCACCCGGGGGCAGGAATATTTGTCGGAATTAAATTCGGCAAGGTGAGAGGGAGCCTGGAATCACTTACAGGAAGTAGTTGGAAAAGGTATTCGATACCCATAAAATAGTGAAACTAATAAAAGGCACACCATAGCGTTTGTAGGTATCCTTTTACGGAAAGGAAACACTTCAACACCGCTTGAGATATCACGTGTTAGTTGTTAATGTGACCAATAATCTCCTCAACAACCGCAACGGGGTAAAATAACCTGTGTTATCTTTTCAAAATTACAATTTTAGGATGTCATCCCAATTTTTCTAAATAGGCATTCGTAGGAGATATTTCATAATTATTATAAAGCGTTCATTACATAGACTAATTAAGAGATTCACGACGTTTTCTCAATAAGACAACTTTATGCCAAATCGTCTATTCTTCATCTCTTCCTTACAATGTCATTCCCAAATAATAAGCAGGTCTTCAATACACCCAACCCTTAAAATCCCACTAAAGCACTCCCCCCACGGACGAAGAACCTTTAGGTGCTATTCCATTAAACCGTATAACTGCATGCCACCCACACTGACCTGCTGATAATTCACTAATACACAAAAAGATATTAAATTGACCGTCCGAACTTTTATTCAAACAATTTAAGGTCAGAAAATTAAGTGCATTATACTTCTACCATGCAACATTACAAATTTATAAAAACAATATTCAAAATAAAGTTGCACCCTTTAAAAATAACAGAAATTTTAGACAAACGTCCATACTTCCTACTCCTAAATGTAAAAAAAACAATAGGACATTTCAACCATGAATATCTCAGAGTTCAATTTTTTAATTCATTACCAGAAAAAATAAGAAACATGAATGTAAATATAAATGAATTCAAAAACCACCTTAAAAAGATTCCGAACACTTGAACAGAATCATATCAAATTTAAACCAAAATAACAACACCCCCCATACACACAAGCCTTGCCTATTTATGGGGGTACATCAAATACTTATATTATATCATATTATATTATGTAATTAAAAATTGTTTTACATTAGGTAATGTAATTCGTGTATCTTTTTTATTATTTTAAATAAAAATAAAAAAAGATTAGATAAAAAATTATTCGTACACTTTCACGTACAAGTTTTTTTCCAAAAGCTATTTACCCCTAACCAAACGTAACACAATATAATTAGAATTCGAATGATATTATTAGATATACTTTTAAAAAAAAAAGATTTATATTACACAAACAAATTGGAAATATTTTTAAATGCTTTCATTATTTATCATCTACATTTTTTGTTTAATTCTATTTTCACCTCGACTGATTCCTTAAGTTCTCTTCGTGTTCTTTACTTTTTTTTGACTACATTTTTATTATATCCCTATACTATTATTATTTTTATTTATTTATTTATTCATGTTCTCCATAAAACGGTTATACAATAATATATTACGGGGAAGATTGAAATTTTCAGATACATCTAAGAATAAAAGGTCATGTAGACAATTTCATTATTTTGTGTCCTTTGTCAAAAGATAGTTGCTAAACGGTCTGCAAGTGATTTTAAAAATGTCGATGGTCAAAGCAGAATCGTAAAGCAGTTTAGTTGTCTGTTAATTGGTGAGTCCTGATAGGCAGAAGTCTTCCTTTTCGGAGTATAAAAGAGTGCAAGGGATCTCCTACGAGCATACTTGTTAAGAATAAGTTAACCTCTTTGTGGAAGATTAATAAGCAATATCTGAAGCTATGATTAATACACAATAAGTGGATGTAGTATAGTTTCAGAGATTACTTATTAATCAGTTTAAAAAAATGTGTGCCTAAAAATATTTTTCGGCTAAGGTGTTGAAATCGAGCATTCCTATTAAGAACAAAGATGGATATAGAAATGGATAGTACGTATATTCTCTCATATAAACATAAGTAACGCTTATGTTATGTTATAAAGAGGTTTATCCTCTTTTGTACCATTTCTATTTCTAGGATATGGTTTTGTTCGGAAGGGGCTTAAATAATGGAACTATATTCCCTGATACTCCGAACAACGGCTTCATACGTTATCCGTATTGCGATTTCGTTAGTAAATGATCTCGCATTACAAATAACAATTCCAAGCATTTTGTTGGCGCCGGAGACAATGTCAGATATGCGGGATTTGAAAGAGAGATTTGCTTCGAAAATCATGCCAAGGTCTCTAATCTCATTTTTACTTGTGTAATATTTTCTCCTTTTCACCATTTTCTTTTATTTTTATTTGTTTAAAACAATATAAAATTTTCTTCTCTCTTGGCTATGACCGATATTTAATTTTTTCTCTAAGGCTTTGCATATGTGGTCGTAGGGATGGAAAATTCCTCCCCTACAACACATAAGCCTCCATGAAAATTGGACCCTTTTCTTTGATATCTACAGAAAGCTACTTAAAGCTCTCTTGTACTATATATCTTCATAGACATATGTACTCAACTAATTAATACGTTATTTACGAACTTGAACGCAAATATTTCCGTATTTATATTGTTATTAAATTCCATCAAACGTTGTGTAATTTTTTTGATTTATGATATAGGATTTTAATTACCTTCATTTTTGTGGTAACCCCCTTGGTTCTGATCGAGGTGTTGAGTTTCACAATTTAATTGGTCTTTCCATTGCAAACCTAGACTTAAATGAATTCCCTGAATGAGCTAACTTTCCTATTGTAATTATTCTGATTCCCTGCACCCTAACAAAGTCGTAGTTAAACGCTGATAAAAGATATTATACATGTTTATTTCGACAAGTAATTTGATATAACTCAAATGGTTAATTGTTAGTAAATTTGATTTTGGTAAACTCTTGGGTCTGTTTGGCGCCACTCCTTTTTGATTCTGCTGCTATAAGGTACATGTAAGGATTGATTTAGTAGGTTAATGTAATTAGTTAATTGCATATTTGACGAACTCGGAATAGCCCATTTGCTGGCATAATTTGGCTCCAAATCCTCCTGCAAGTAAACGAGATGATCGTGAGTCAACAAGAAATTTGCACAATCCTTTGACACGGCTCTTTGATTGATACCTAAGTTATCGCGTCCCAAAAAGCCTTCCACGTCATCATGTACTGCATTCAAGTTTCCCCTCGAGTCCCGATACCCCCAAATTCCGACCCCTCCTTGGACTACAATTTACTTAGGGCGAACCGGTTTCGTCCTATATACAATCATATACTCACGGTTGGTGTGGACTTACGGGTCGTGAATCCTCATTCCACGTTTAAAAGAAAATGCGAGGGTGGTCTATAAGACCTAAAATGCAAGCTGTATGCAGGTCCGCATTCTCCAGTAAACAGTACATACGAATAAATATATGTATACATACAGTTTGGGAAAGGTTTATAACTCGCAATACGAGGCTATCTACCTCGCATCCCGAGCTCGGATCTCGCGCCAAGAACTCTGCGAAGCTCTAGGTCTGGTAACCGAATATATACGTACTAATAAGGTGATACTAATAAATATTAGTAGAATAAGGTCATATTTGATAGTTTGTTTTGGAGAGCTATCGAACTCCAGGCTTTTGTTTGTTTGGTTTTGACGTTTTTATTTAAGAGAATCGCCATCTCTATTGGATTTGGTTAATGGTCTTGTTATAGGAGCGACCACTGCCTCCTATTGATGAACTGTATTTGTTTTAAATTTTACCTCCAGGTTTCAACATTAATTTTTGTTCATCCTATCCCGTGATTTTCCAATTGTTTCAAGTGGTTGATTGCCACATTAGAGAGTACTCGACCCTCAAATACCTCAGGCAACTGATGGGGTTTTGTATGAGCACCCAATCAATAAAATTCAAATGTTTCGTATAATTATTCGATATAAATCTTCCTACTAACCCGTGATTTTCCAATTGTTGATTGTGAATGATAAGTATTTGTAAGCACGCAGCTTCCAGCTGTTTCAGGTAACTAATAAAAATCTATGCGACTATCTAATCAATGATATTCAAATGTTTCATGTAATTTTTTGATATAAATCTGGCTAACCCGTGATTTCTCAATTGTCGTTTGTGATTGATAAGTATTTGAGAACACGCATCTTCCAGCTGTTTCGGGTAATTAATAAAATCCTTTGTGACTAACTAATTATGGCCAAGGTCGTTTTCAAACTATGCGGTTGACCCAATTCTCCAGTGATCCTTTGTTTTGTAAACAAATAATATAAACATCTCCTGACACACTAACCTAAATGTGAGATTTGTTTATTTTAAAATTCCTTAGAAGTCATTTGTGCCTCTTTACTTTTGTTGTGCACTATTAATTAAAATATTTTTAAATCCTTTATTGAAGTTAAACTATTTTTCATTTTCCGAATTTAGTAAACTTACTAGGTTTAATTGAAGAATAAATATACATATATAAGTACACATATCTCGATTGTCAAAATATGTTAAAAAAAGAGTACATATATTAATAAATAAATATAAAATATATGATTCTACATAGTCTGGAATATTAATAAATACATATTTTCTTTTTCAATAATATAGATATGTCCTCGGGTAGGTATTAAAAATCGCTACCATTTCGATGCTTCGATTAATAAATAAAATACATATATATAAATACATTACTCATATATTTATTCTTTATATACAATATATTACTTTATTTTATATAAATAAATACATAATATACATATATTAATGTGTAAAGCTTTGTTTTGTTGTTTTTTTTAATAATTTAATTGATATACCATAATCAGCTGTATCTCCTCACTCCTAGGTCCTGAAAATTATTTATAAAAGGAAAACTTACCCCCCATCAAGGTATTTCCGGTCGGGTGTACACAACAACCTTGATGAAGAAAACTACCTAATTAACTGAATTTTCCAACTAATTTCAAAATAAATCTTTTCGACTATTTATTCCTATTTAATATTTTATTCTCGATTGAATCGTATAAATTAGCTGATATTTAATTTTTCTTCCGAACGAAATCCTAATCCAGAAAACCCGTTGATTTAATAACACCTTTCTAGTTTAGGCTTTTGAATGATAGCTGTTTCAAATTCTTTTTCGAAATGATAGACTGATGATTAAAATTTCGGTTAAAACGACAAACACTTTTAACACTGTCGCTATACGCACGATGGATTTTAATTGAACAATTTATTAATTCTAAATTTATTTTTATATATTTTTATAAGAAAATTTATTCCGAATTGTGCAAACTTTTAATTAACTTCTTAATAAATTAAATTTTTTTCCTCTTACTATTAATTTTAGAACAAAGGTTTAAAGTTTATTATTATCGAATTCTTTTTTTTTGTTTTTGTGTTTCTTTTAACCTAAGATGGAGTATTTACTATTAATAATTTTAAACAAAATTATAATCTATTTTTAAATATCAATTCACGAGCACATCCACTTTAATTTAACGATAACAAACTCTTAAATTTAATTTGAATGTTTTCACTTTGAATGAAATAATTATTTTTAAATTTTAATTAAATTCTTAATTCCGTAATCACTTTCTGCACTTCACTTAACACTTTTAAGCACTGAGTTTAAATTATATTTATTTTCACTGTTTAACCAAATTAAACTGATTTAACAAAACTTCACTGGTGGGGTTTTCAGAATTTAGAAACTGAATTTAAGACTTTTTACAAAACTTTCTAAGTCCAGGGACTTGTTCAGAATTTAACACTTAGATTATTTCACTAGAATTTTACCAATAGACGTAGTACTGCCACGTAACAACTTTTCAAATCCTCGGCGCGACTGTCTCCTGACTGATGTGTTCCATCTTTTATACCCCTCTCAGGTTCCAAAAGACGTATCTGAATTTCTCTTGATGCTTAATTCTATCTCCTATCAACTCGTAAATCCGAACACCCCTTCCATCAATATCGATTGTGCTTCCATAAGATGTTCTGCTTTCCGGCTCAAGGCGGTGGTCAGTTTCCATCTCACAAATCTAAGTCGATAGGGTCCGAATCGGGTAAGTCTGTGTTAATCGCCCAAGCTCCCTTTGTCCTCTGTTCATACAAAAATGTAGTTAAAATCTCATGATTTTGCGTTCCTTTTTTTTCTCAATTCGCGATAGGTCCGTCCTCAATAACATATATACAGATCTCAATTTTATGCATCTCGTGCGAAATTGTTTAAATCCATGTCGAAATCTTTACTACGCATTTTTAAATTTCGATTTGTTTAAATTCTACTTAATTTTATTGTTACTTATATGAGCTTTTCCATTTCCACCCGTACTTTCTATCTCCATGACGCAGATTTGAGTTTTTCCTTTATCTTTGAATTTTATTTTTATCCGCGACGTTTTCTTGCACAATTTCTTCTTGATTCTTATGTCATTTCTCATAACTCTTATAATTACTCATTTTCCAAGTCGTATTTATTTATTTCACGGATAAATTTGAATTGTATCACTTTTTTCCACTTGGATTATTCTTTATCTCCGTTCTTTACCCTTCCTTTTATCTTTTCTCCACTTTTCCCGATGTGTGTGGTCTCCAGGAAAATTTCATACTTCATCTATTATTAATTAATATATAGTTTTCCACACTTCTATGGGAGATATACCTAATTTGACTCTGGGATATCTGTCACTTTTATTGCCTGATCCAATCTCCGCCCCATCCTCCATCCCTCACTTACAAGATTTCACATAAATTATATGTCTGGACACCTGTTTACGTTTAAAATTTTGGTACCAGACTCGTAAATTTAATTTAATTTCAAACCTATTAATTTTAATCTCTTTTGCTTAATCTAAATACTTCATAAGACCAACGTTAAAGTTAATCGCTTTTCTAATCGTTTATTACCTTAACGTAAATAAAAATCATGTTCAAATTCCGATTGTTTATCCTTCAAAATATACATGAGACCACCAACCTTTTATCTTGTTTCGATCCCTCCGTAATATTGGGTAACTCTAATATATATCTACCCTGATAATCATGTAAAATGCCTACGTTTTCTGAATTTAATCTATCGCTATTTGTTTAGTTTTACTGTCTTCTTCTGATACTCGATTTTCACGTCCCTAGGACCTTCGTAGCAGCTAAAATCTCTGTATTTTCCTTCCATTCGGTCGCCGCACTTTTCTAAAATGTCTATTTTTTTTGCGAGATTTTCATTCAAGATTGATTTACCAATATGTCCGTTTCATCTTAAATTGATAACGATTAATTTCCATTGTTTCCAACACTCACTCCTCTCTTTAGTACGATTTTTATCGACCATGACACCCTCCTTCTATCATAAATAATTGCACTACAGTTGAAATTCCGCCAGTAACTTTCCTTCGCTTTTCCCGTCCCTTTTTTATACTATCACGTTTATAAATTTTCCATTGCATTTTCGTGCGTGTGTTTTTCAATTTGTAAAATCTTCAAAGCACTCGATTTCAACGGTTCGATACCCCATAAATGTCTCAGTCATTGTAAATATTCCCAGGAGTTTGTCACCTTGAAAGTCGATGTTGACCCTAAAGTGCGTTCACCTCTAATTTCTGTGAGAATCGAAATGTCGTTAATTATCTTTTTTTATTGCCCGATCCAAAGTTTATTCCTTTGTCTGTATTTGGTGTACGCCTCTCCGTTCACTGATTGGTTACTCAAAATTTTATAGCTCTTTGTTCAGATCTATTGGTTGACAAAATTCAATATTTATTTATAGGCCTAGGAAAGGGGAAGTACCAGTCGTCCTAGACGATTTTACGACCTCTCTGCTTTCGTCCCGGAACCTAGATTTAATTTCAACTATTACAGGTGTCTACTGCAAGCAAGCTGGATCAATTCTTTCTCCGCCAGATGTCGTTAGCATGTCCGTTTTCATAAATAATTTGCATATTTTTTTGCAGCTATGGTTTATCTGTTTTTTTTCACTGTGATTTAAAGCCTTTCATCACAGTTGTTAATATTTTTTTTTTTTAAAGAAAGACAAACATTTCCGGGTTACGAATAACCTGACAATATTTGAAAATCTCCTACTACCACCACAGAAAGCTGAAAATGTTGCTTGTGTTGTGATGGAGGACTTAGCCGGCCGAGGAATTGAACACACTACGCCTGAGTGGGACCCAAGCGCGATGTCAACTCGGCCACCGACCGGTCAATTTTGTATAAATGTGGTGGGGTAACAGGAATGTATCTTTGGATCTCGTAAATGTGACGAAATTTCTAGATGCTGAAAGGTTAGTTGTTTCGACCACTTGACAAGTAATTCTGTCTAAGTTCAAGGTCATTCTGGAGAAGAATAAAATCGTTGTGACTCTTAATAGCTTTGAAAAGTTTTATATCATCAGCGAAAATGAGATATGTTTAGTTGTTATTGGTCTTACCAATATCGTTAATGAATAGAAGAAATAGGAGGGGTCCAAGGTTCAGAATATCTATTATATGTATTGTTAAGATGCATGTTATAAAGTTTGTCACAGCCGTGGCATTTATCGTTAGTGTGAGATCAAAATTGAATGAGGTCTGTCATTATACTATTCTCTACCTCACGTGTCAAGTCAGTGTAGTTCTGACCAGTTATTCTTTTCATTATTTTCTGTTATTTTAGAAAGTTAGTTCGGGCATGTTCGGATTTAGTTTTTTCCAAAGATAGTGCAAAAGATCTTATTTTTCTTATTGTTAATTTTGGTTATTGTTTATCGTCTTTAAATATATACATGTTGCTTTTTTCTTTAAATAAAGGTTAAAATATTATTAAGCTGTTTAGAAAAAAAATCAACAGCTAGTTTTACATCGAGGTAGTCATAATAATCCCAGTCATGCTGTTCTAAGGCATTTGAAAAGTGTTTGATCTGAGTTTTCGTGGAAAATCGAACCCACATTTTTGTCCAGAAGCAATATGTCTGGTTTTTTATGTGATTTAGTTATGTAATCAAATGTGAATGAACGTGAAGGCTGATTTATGTCTTTCCTGGCTAGTGGGGAAACGTGGCGACGGATAACAGCATTACAACATTTTATTTTACTTAATACTAAGTCTAACAAATATATTTTTTGGTTTAAAACAGGGTTCGATTATGTTATAGAAAGATCTAACATAATCAAAAATATTTGTTGGGTTGTTTCGAATCGATGTCAGTGATTTTCTAAAATCACCGAAGATAATTCTATGTGAAACTTTCACTCACAAATCTTCACCTTCGGTTTCCTTAAAGTCATTCCGCGTGTTAGTGGGTGTCAGCTCGGAAGGCCAGGAGAGTCCCTCCTTCGCGACTGCCTTTGTCCTTACTGTAGACGTGGTATAGGTTGGCGAAAAATAAGAGCCCAAGGTTAACCATATTTGGGTAAGAGCAACCAGAAGTTGTTTCTGGGACCTTACGTTAATCATAAAAGCGAATATTTCATTATTTGGACTACGAAAGTTTTGATAGATTCCATTAATATTTGCGTTTTTCTGACGTGTTCGTAGTGTCAACTGTCTTGGTTTGGGGTCGTGGTCTCCGAAACGACTACTCGTTGAAGGCTACGTTTTCAGGCCAAATCCTGGGATCCAGGAAAAAATGGAAGCTGTTTTCAGAAATCCCTATTTAAACGAAGCATATCGTTCGTGCCTCGTAATTAATTTTTCGGTAATATAATCCGGGTCTGGTTTATTTTTTATCAGGAATAAAAATATTTGATCTCCTGTGGTCGTCAGGTGGAACATAAAGACATGCAAGTGAAGTTTTTTGGGATAGCAACCGAGTTGTTATCACAACATCCTGTCCATTTAGAAATCGGTAGAGAGTGTTATATAAATAACTGCATCGTTGTATGTCCATGGGTTGGGAGGTAGTGCAGCGTTTAGCGGGTAAAGCTGCACTGTAGGATTTGTTTGCACGCTGGGTGGCGAGTTTGAACTTCGGTGGGGTAGCGATAGACATCAGACACACAGTCCTGTGTATAGTTATTTATATTTAAACGCTAAAAAGCAACAAACAATTTCTTTGTATAATTTATACATTATTTCCCAGAATTATAGAAATATCTATATGGAGTTGACTGGTTAATCCATATTGTACGATTTCGGCTCGGGTACTGCTGATAGCGTGAATTATTTTTTGATTATATCCATTTCTTTTTTAATAATCGTTATGTCCTTCAGGAGACTGGCAATGCCAGCTTGATGCTAGTGCGTGTTTTTCTGTAAGTGAATTAGGAGCGAACAAACATACTTCGTCAAAAATATCAAATGTACAATCCTATTTACAGTTAGATAACACAAAACTGGTAGTTCTAAAAAATGTATCTGTATAAAACTGTCACATGAATCCTTCAAATATAAATAACGTACGAGACCTTACCTCTAAAAACACCCTAAATCAATGGTGCTCAAAATGTTGCTTACTGTGACCCACTTTCAAAAAACGATAAAATTTCGCCACCTTGAAATATTCAAATGGTGACACAGGTAAAAATTGTTGGTATTAATATTGGAAAGTTATTATTTGCATGCAGTCTGAATTCAACCTCGCAATCTCTTTTCCAGGAAGTTTAAGATGTTTGTTCCGCACTTGGAAATTTTGCGGATATCGAGTTTTATTCATTTAATTTTTCTAAATTTTTCACTTGCTGATTACATTTATTATGGCAGTGTCTTCAAGAGACAACTTTGTTGAAGTGTTTTCTTGGTAACAAAAAATAGGTTTTGTTTAATTACCTTACCATTCATTATGCTCTTTTGGTAACCGTAAAAACCTACTCCCCTTCGTAAGATAGATCGCGGTCCGTTTAATAGATTCCCTTCTCTTAACAAACGGATTGCAATCCTTAGAACACAGGCGTCAGGTAAGCATGCTGTCCTTTTTCCATCAGTATTTCAATGGACGATGCTCTGGAGAACTAGCGTCTTTGATCCCTTCACCACCGGTACATATTCGGGAAACGTGATTGACATTTGTCACACGAGCATGGGTCTCTTCGATTAATCGTTCTTGATTTCAACAGCTCGGCTGTGGAACGATTTTTCACCGCTGTGATCCTCACTCCTACAAGATGGGTCTCTTCAAGAGTCATACTAGATCCACATTCACTCATTCTTTTCCTCAAAAAGACACTAGACACAGCATCCTTTAAGATGACATGGGCCCTGAGGAAAATTATTATCCTCAGGGCCTTGTGTCCTATGTGGGGTTAATTTAAAAAAAAAATTATCAATGATTTTTTACAAGGCACCCACAGTTAGAAAACCACTTGTACAAATCAGATCTATTGTTGGCAGAGGCGCATGCAAAATTTTTATGTACGAAATATAAATTTTTCTTCTAATATCTCCGTCTCTAGACTGTTTCACTAACTCCCTGGTTTGGTTGTAAGAAAACATTTAAACCCCTTAATTAAATTTCTTTGAAAACATAAAAAATTGTTCAGCCTGTAAATTATCTTCCGTTCTTTTCTCCCGACATCACAAACAACTTCTCAACTGAGTGTGGTCCACTTTGTGAATTTTCGTAATGGTTCTATATATATTATTGTATAATCTAATTTAGCAATTGTGTAAAAAAAGAGTAAATTAACTTTTAAATGCCATGACGAACTTTTACTTAAACGTTGGCCAGAAATAAGCTCTAGGCAAGGTTAGTCTGGGGTAAGTTTCATAGATTTGCAGATGACTTTCAAATTTTACTGAAAATACGTTCTTACAAATATTGCCTCAAATAACAAACCGAATTTTCACGATAATCTGTAGAAAATTTATTAAATTCAAGCAAACACTTCAGTCATTCGAAGAAAGCTGGATTTAACAATAGTTTTTCGGTACATGGACCACATATTTAACCCATGAAAATAAGAAACGCGTTTGAAAAAAATATCTATGTCTTTAGATTATTAACTTCTGTCATTAAAAAAATCCCCTGATCATCTTCATCTTAATATAAATTTTGCCGTGCCTCACAATTTTTTTCATTACAAAGTTTCATTGGGAATAGTTTTATTGATAAAATTAAAATATTGGTAAATGGCTTAGTTGACCGGTCAGTGGTTGAGTTGGTAACGCGTCGGGATCCAAATGATGATGGCAGTTGGAAAATTTCAAATTATTAATAACCCATAAATGTTTGGCTTTGTAGTAATAGTTTTGCAATTTTTCGCACTAAATAATCAGTCAGTAGATTAGCAGTGTGTACCACTAGTTGGCAGGTCTATGGTATTATAGTTTTTCCAATTTAATACAGATATTTGTTAAACTTTTGTGCCAATGTACTAGTTTTCTGAGTAATCCAGCACTATTCCCACTTACAACTTTTTGAAGGTGAAGAAACATTCAAACAAACATCAATCTTCTAATTCCCTAGCACGAACACTAGGCGGCTCCGTTGTATTGAGCCAACTTGACTGTCCCAAGTGCCGTGGGGAAGTAGCAAACTAGGGAAGTGTGGCAAACTGGGACGTGAGAGACTAGTGGCAGGGGTAGAGAGTGAAGCGACGCACATACGTCTGAATCGCATCTTAAGCTGGCCAAAAATACAGTATTGACCAAATCAATTCTATTGCCGATATAAATTGAGTTGTTGACTTGCAAAACCCGACCTAAAAATTTTTATAGATTTTGATAAATTCACAAAAAGTGCTTAAAGTAAATTGAAAAAGAAAAAAATAATTATGTTGATATTTAGAATAAAATGTGTATTTTTTATGTTCAACGTGATCCAAACAGTTTTCATGGCATCTGCAGATTTCCGAAAATACCAGAGCGAATTCGATACCAGAAATCGATGGCTCAATTCTAATAAGCCTACTTTATATTTTGTGATTGATGCGTTAAATATGACAAAAACATCCTTATAATCATCACTAAAATTCAGTATACAATTGAGATTGCGTGTTGGAGTTTTCGCAATAATACGGTAGATACGGTCGTATGCGCGGTATATGGAAAGAAATTTAAAACTTTCATGAAAAGCAATCAAAAAATTGTAATTCTGATTTAAAATAAACAAGTTATTTACTATTCTACAAATATATGAAAGAGTGCGTGTTTTCCACTTCAAAATGACAACAATTAAATAATTGTGACAGCATGATATACAGATAACAACAACAATTATGATAACAACAACAATTACTATAGCAACAACAATTGTGATAGCAAAAACAATTACGATAAAAACATCATTTGCAAACTCAACTAACGGTGGGTTAATCTCCAAACCAACCACCTCGCGAGAAACATTTTGAATCAATCCTAGACCACTTCGTACATTAGTTTACATCTCGATGAGCATACCGTAAGTTTATTATGACTAAGCTACACATAATATATTTCAAAAATTACCCTATAAAAATTTTTTTTTTGCTATAATGCATCCATTTTCAAATTTCTACCTAGTTGTTTTTTGTTTTTGTTTGATATTGAACCTTTCTCCTCAGGGACAGTCAACCGCGCTACTAACTACGCCAAACTCGATTACGTAGGACCTACAACTATTTGTTGTCATCCAATCCGCGTGTGTATGCGCGATTGCATACACGACGAGTCTATCTGGATCCAAGATTTGCATTCATTCATTACGGAAAAAAAAAGTGACATTAACATCGATGTATTTCAAAAGTAACACTAAGCAACATAAAATGGTGGCACTGCCAAAGTCGCCGATTCATGTTTGTCTCCAAAAACCAGTCGTTGAATGGATTTGAGCCATTCTGCGCGGTTTTTTCTCGACTTGTGTGATCTATTTTCAACGGGTCAGTCTCACGATAGTCATTAAATGTATTTTAAAGATCGTTGACATTTTGTTTACCTATTGCCACGGAGATTTTCTAATCAGTCTTATAATTTGTTTGAAATTCGAACCTCTGTGGTACGGTGTGCGGGCGCTCGCAGCGACTATCACTCTATTAGCATTTTCCCTGGAGCAGCTTTGGCCGAATTAGCCGCCCGACGCGGCGTGACACGTGACGTGCAATGTGACGTCACATTTAGAATAAATTTGAATGTGCAATCCACTAAATTATGCAAAATCATTTATTCAGGATTTTTGTTAGATGAAAAAAATATTCGGCCCCTAATTTGAATCGCGCTGTTTGGAATGCTAAATATTAATTAACTGCTCCCAACCTGCTGAAGCCAATGAGACTATGGCATCACTAATTGGGGAATTTTGAGAGGCTGAAGTGAAGGATATGGGGAATACAAAGGTGGGGAGTACCTGACTATTCAGATATGGTCACCAAACATGGCTAAAGCATTTTCAATTCTGAATGGGGATCTTACAACCGGCCGATACTGAAGTATCTTCCACTATATAACGTGACGTAATGAAATGTATTATTTTAAATTAATAAATTGTGAAATATAAAAAATCGATCAAATGTATTTTACGTAATTGTAAAAAGCATTCACTTTGTGGCTCATCATAATTTATAATAAAAACACATAAATTTGTTTTTGACCACGATAGTTTTATTTTCACTCTTTTCTTCCAAAACCGGTAGAGTGAAAATAAAACTATCGTGGTCAAAAACAAATTTATGTGTTTTTATTATAAATGTATTTTACTTGCGCACGCCAGGATTCGAACTCGCGACCTTCCGATTTCTAGTTGAAAGCCGTACCCATTGATCAAGGATGCATTACTGTGATGTTAAATCCGTTCAGTTGGTTATTATTTTTAATTTTTTTTAACTGTTTCCAAACTATATGAAAATTTTAAATAACTTTAAAAAAATTTAATTATTAATGAACATAAATTTTGATTTTAGTATAAATTTTGTCTTGTAATGAACAGAATAACAAAAAAATATTTTCGTTTTAAATCCTATGTTTATTTTTAAACAAAAAACCAACATTTTCGGGATACGAATATCCTGCCAATATTTTAAAATCTGCTACTACCACCATAGTAAGCGGAAAATGTTGCTTCAGTTGTGATGGAGGACTTATGGAGCCAGCCGAAGAATTCAACACACTTCGCCTTTGCGGGATTCAAACGAGATATCAACTCCGCCACCGATCTACCTATAGGTAGGTACTTACCTACCTAAATCAGATATCCATCTTAAATTTTATGGCATTATTTTAAATAGAATCAATTGTATTTTTTCGGAAACTTTTTTCGCATTCCCCTATTTTTCACTCAAAAACCACAATATGGGTTCGCGGAAAACATAAATATTCAGGAGACATGCATACATCCAAATATTCAAAAAAGAATTTGGTCTCTGTCAGGTTCCTTTGGTTATTAAAAGAACTGCGGGTTTTTTTCAATTTTATTGCTCTTTTTTTTCTGATACCCATTACGAAGATTCCATTCCGTTTAATCAAAACGTTGTAGATTTCATCCAATTAATTTTTATTTTTATTTGCATTTACATTTTGCTTGTTCGAATAAAAAAATCAGAAAATGCCTAAAAAATCACTGGGTAAACTAAACATATTATGTTATAATCTACAAGCTTGTAGATGGCGATTATTTAATTATTTCAGAAAAAAACATTTTGCATGTTGTGCTTTAAAATATATTGATGAATTATTTATTTGCGCCCCGACATTTGTGATTTGAATACGTAGTGGTCCGTATAAAATCTCAAATACTTCAAGAGAGGCATAAAAATACATTATTGGATTAAATAACTTGCTATAAGTGTTTTTTCCTAAAAAAAATATTTACGCCATCTACGAATACGTAGATTATAACGCGTGTTCCGTTTAACATTGTTGTATCTTTGTAGTATTAACTAATGTCGCCAAACGAATATTCACTTGTTATTTTCACGGCTTTGACAGTTTCCTTGGTCAAGGGGTAAGATTCTCGACTAATAAGCCGGTGGTTCAAATCTGATTGCGCAAGTATTTTTTTTGTATTTTTTCACAATTTATAGTATGTTTGCGGCGCGTTCCAGAGTAGAAGATACTTTCAGTATCGCCGTGGTGTAAACTCTTTGCTCTTTTTCGCTCCTTCCACTTCCCCATCTTCTTCTCTTTCCCACCACCTTCAGCCTTACAATATACCATATGGGGATGCCATAGTCTCACTGGCTCCAGACGATTGGGAGCAGTTTAGACTATTTTGCTGAATTCACATGAAATAAAAAAGATACTTCTCTGAATACAAAAAAAATACTTGATAAATTTCTGAAGAAGATTTTAAAATAAAATATAAATTACGTAATATTTTTTAATAAAATCATAATAACATATCATTTGTACATCGCAAATTTGTGCTTGTGATATTATTTGCTCAGAAATCTTTTAATTAGTATTCATTTCACGACACGTAACGGCTGTTTGATAAATAACACCAAAACATCATGTTATTTTAGGAAATACCCCTTACAATACTGAAACAGTTTTATGTCATGCGTAAAACTGCTATATTGAAATACTAAGAAAATATTTGCATGAATAGGGGGACGTTTATCCCCATGCACGACAGTAAATTTTCCATGTTTATTATTAATATAAATATTATTTTGTGTTTCTTGCACGCATCGCTATTATTTCTATTTTATTAAATGAACACTTTTGCAATTGATCATTTGTACAGAACAGCTCCCAGCTAGCCGCTGCTTGCAGCGCCGGACCATATTTTTGATATTTGTTAAATCTTAGCGCAAACGCGGGATAAAAAAATCGCTCATAAATAATACCTTTTGTGGTCTCACTTTATGGCAGTTCAATTGTTTGGTGGTTCCATTTCGGAAATGAATGGTGGTTTTTGTCGCGGTCCAATTTGTTGCTGTGCTTTTTCCTCAGCGGGTCACACAGGGAGATGGGTTCTTAATAGCTACTGATGATTTCCAAATTAAATTCCCTTCAGTTTTGTTTTCATCCAGTGATTTATGCGTTTCATATAAATCATTGGGCGACATAATATTACGCAGTGAAAAGTTCAAAATGATTCACTTTCTCGGAGAGGGGCATCATAATAATTATAGCATGATATTCAACTAATAACTTTTTTATAAATAAATGTTATAAAATCTACTATAATTACAAGAAAAACGTTAAATTATCAATATATTTAATTGATTTACGACAATATTATTGGTAAAATAATAATAAAATACTTAGTGCCTGTATGCAAATGAGCTTAACTTGCTTGAGTACAATTTTCTTTCCCAAAATAATCAACAATTTAAAAAAAGTTCTTAACATATTGAAAATGTATGTTTGAAAATATTAAATATATGTGTGTTTTCTAAATTCTTAAAATTCAACACCGAACTAATGTGGGAATGAAATTGGTAATCAAGTTTTGAGTTATTACAATAATACCTTTTATGGTAGGCAATGGCTAAAACTTACGAGAAACATGAAAACGAAATTAAAAGCAATATTTCAGGGTTATCAGAAATTGTAATTAAAAAAATATTCAAGCAAATAAATTATTTATCGTAGCAAAGAGCAGACGGAATAGTTTAACCGATAGAGTAGAAAGTATAAAACTGTTTCAAATTAATTAAACGTTTCCAGTCAAAAGTTAAAGTTGTTAAACTATTTATCTCGAGCAGTGTTAGAAAACCCATTTTTTCAGCAATAAATTCAAGTCCGTTATATTTCTATCTGAACTTATTTATTGAACTTAATTATAGGCAAACTGCGTAGCGTGTTCTCGTAATTGTATTCCCCATAATTAAAAGGCTCCGGTTTTTATGGAGGAATAAATGGTGAATTAACATTATAAATATTAAGTGAACCTATTTTCGATTTAAATTGTTCTCGAAGTAAAACACGTAATACATTTAAATTCTTAAATTACCACCAGCGGTACCTTCCCTCACTATGAGACAGGGGGTGGGTGGGGGAGGGCTTTGGGTGGGAGGGTGGTTAGTCCTGGCAGAGTGGGGGGGAGGGGCAGCCGCGATCTGATAAAAGGTATTCAAAACGAAAACTTTACGATTCCGCTGTGTCCACTAATAAAATCCTATCAAGGCAATCGACTTATAGTTTTATTAACAATTTTTCAGTGGTCATGCACATTATATAACAATAATGAAGCTATTATTATCTAACGTAATACATTTTATTATGATGCTTTGCCCCTGATATCGATCATTGTAATTTTTTTACATTACCTCCACACAATAGTATGTATCTGTTGGCCCTGTACAAAAAGCAAGTGCGCCCATAATACCTGAACAAAACCCTTGACTCGACTTAAAACGGACGCACGGTCCGTTTGATGGATAAATAAAGTCTCTTAAGAAACGGGTCCTTAGAGCATAGGTGTAAGGTAGGTATGTTGTCCTTGTTCTACCAGTATTATAATGGAAGATGCTCCGAGGAACTAGCGTCATTGATCCCTTCAGCACCTTTGCACATCACTTTTTAAAGCTGTGTTGAATAGTCACTGTGTGGAGTAATCATGGAATCGAAAAAACACAACAACCAAATATTCACACCCGTTACTCGTCACACCTAAAATGTGTAATTCCTCCAACAAAAACAGCATTCACCATATTCAATTCACTCAATACAGATTTAAAAAAAATCAGAAACTGATCATATTTATATAAAAATTGGTAAATGGAAGAAACTATTTCAAAGAATGTCTCGTGTCATTAAATTAAATTAACAACTGCTCTTTTATTCCATTCTTGTTTTATTTTGTGAAAATTGTGAAAAAAAAGAACTTTTGTAATGAATAAAAAAAAAATCTAAAAAAATATATCAGAAAGATTAAAAAATATTCATATTAATTACAAAAAAAATGTTTGACACCAATGATATGTGTCTTGTACTTAAAGAGTTGCTCTAGCATTTGTTGAGAAAATATTGTGACAATAATTGTTCACTCTAATATTTAAAATCGTAATTCAAACAAGAACCTATACAAAAATTGGTGAATAATAATATATCTTTCTACAAAATATTTATATCTTTTAGTTTATATACAATTATGTACATATTATGTATATCTAAATATGTATCTAGACTTATTTTAACATGCTATTTCTGTAGATCTTAACATTATAATTTAAAGCATTCTGACTATCATAATACGCGCACGAGCCTAGTATGATAGTTGTAAAGACAACAAAAAATTGTAATCATTTAAATTTTTATGAATAAAGAAACACGAAAAAAAGTAGTACCTAGCCCTACAAACCATATTCCTAGTAACAGCATAATACTAAACATTTTCCACAAGAGTATTCTTATGAATTTTGCATTTTTCGTCCCGTGTTCACTAATCTGAACATAATAGCTTTCTAAAATTCACTGTAACATAAATGACGGTCCTGTATTATTGAATCAGGCACCGAATCAAGTAGTAGTATTTATCACCTTCCTAAATTTGGTAGGATCATGCTAGTGTTATTATTTTATAAGTAGGAGTTAAACTTGGGGCAGACCAAACCGAGGCTTAAGTCACTTATCTAGATCGGGAAATTCTTGATCCTAACTTAGGTAAAACATTCCGACGAACAACAAGAACATATTTTAGAGAGGAGCTCTCTGAGAGAGAATTATTGGAATTAAACTGTCAGCTAATTCTTGGAATCATTTCACCAAGATAATAAACAAACACAGTTCGCTTTGTGGCAGAATGTTGCTGTTTCTGCGTAAATTCTAGAGCCGGGTCTTCAGCGATCGTTTCCACAACATTATTTCAAACATTTCCTGTAACATTTGAAAAGGCGGCATTTTCGTATAAATATTTTTTTTTCTAAAACGTAATTTTCGTAATTTTCGTGGCCGAGGGTAAACATTATCCGTGCGTTCAAAACGGGAAGGCAGAGGAGGGGATTATTTCATTTTTTGACAGCCGCCGCGCGGTGAGGTCTATCACGAAGCTAAAATCTTTTTAGTGTTATGTGCACTGGTCGAGCATAATAATTATGAGTTTAATAAATAATATTGTTTCTATAATGATCTCACCTGATATAAAGTATATTAATTGTAGGCCAAACAAACCTCCGGAACAATTTTTGACAGCTGCTGTTTCCAGATTCTCAAATGGTACATCAGGTTTGTATATGGATCCCCGGTTGCGAAAAATTGTAATGTGATACCATGGCCTCTCTGTTCTTTGACGGCCTCCGTGGTCGAGGGGTAAGATCCTCGACTAACAAGCTGGAGATCGCGGGCTTAAATCACGGCGGGAGCAAGTAAATTTTATTTGATTAATTTGTGTTGATTCATAATTTTTTCATTTAATATTATATAGAATATTTGTGGAACGTTTCAGTGTGAAAGATACTATCGGTTACGCCCTGGTGTAAGACTTTCATTCAGAATTGAAACGTTGCTTGAAATGAATTTGGTCGTGTTTGGTGATCAGATTTGAATAGCCAGGTACTTCCCCACCTTCTTCTTCCCCATCTCTTTCCCATCCACACTACCTTCAGTCTCATAACATACCTTGATTGGGGATGCCGTAGTCTCGCTGGTTCCATACAGTTGGGACACTTCGTCGCGGTATTCGCATAAAAAAAATAGATTTCTGAACGATTCGTATGTGCCCGCCACTATTCGACAATGAAAGATTTTTTCATAAACATTAATAAAAAATGTGAATTATTTCAATTTATTTGTTTGATTTTTAATTTTTTTGAGTGCCTAAGTTTATTAAATACGTTCGTATTGTATCATACGTATCCAGACCTCCAGAATTTTGCAAGAGAATTCATATTTACGCAAAAATCACAAGAACACTCGAACCCCGAAACCGCTTGATACCGTGTCGCCGACACATTTGGAAATCTTTACATCAAAATAACTCAATCAAATGATGTATTATATGTGATTAATCAAGATAATTACATAGCAATATAATAGCAGAACCTGAAACACATCTAAAAATAACCATCCACCACCTCACTCGGAGCCACCAACCTACGAAGTGACCTCCGCCCAGGAAGCAACTCAGTATTTACGTAGACCCCCCTCTCTACCACCCGGAAGGAATTCCATGATGGCCACCGAACTTTCGACCAATCACAGCACGGCATATCTCTTTGAGATTCTTATCAAACACTGATAACGAAATTCAATGCAACTATTTGTGATAACATCAAGCTCAATTTACATGAAAATGATGGAAGATTCAACCACGGAATAAATATCAACATGAAGAAATAATTATATGCTAACATAATGACATAAAAAATCATACCTAAATATGTTTGTTACTCTTTGGAAAATGTTCAAACCAAAGATATTTAACTTCAAACCCAATATGAAAATTTGTATAATTTATTAAACAATAAATAAATTAGACTGGGGGAGGTGAATTTGGTAGACTGAACTGACTTGGTTAAAGGTATCATATTAAAATATAACTTTTCTCTCAACAAGATAATTGCAGAGAGGAAAAATACCTAACCACTTTACTCCTCACGAAAGAGGATAGAACGCCTCCGAGAGGGTTCGATTTGAAAACGTTCTATAAATAGAAAACCGAATTCCATACAAAGTCAGTTCAACAACTACCTCTGAAAAAGAATCCTCTCTCCTGAAGAACCATCTCCAAGTCTCCAAAGTCTCAAGAAATATTTTCAAGTGTTTTATTCAGCAGTAAATTCAGTTTTTGCCAGTAATAAATTCTTTTCGTCAGCTCAGATCTGGAAATAAATTCCTCTCTGATCGTGGCTTTAAACTCCACCACAAAACCTCTATAACATCTACCAAGACTGAAAACGCTGAAAAGTGTACCCAGCTACCTTCGTATCTACAGTTATTGTAC
This sequence comes from Hesperophylax consimilis, assembly GCF_061612785.1. Lineage (NCBI taxonomy): Eukaryota > Metazoa > Arthropoda > Insecta > Trichoptera > Limnephilidae > Hesperophylax > Hesperophylax consimilis. Next base: position 4,500,968 of record NC_142840.1, on the reverse strand, counting down.
GGACGGTATATTGTCTCGTACACGTATGTTTGTGATATTGTATGTATGAGTGGTTCCTTTGCTGACAGTACTTGTCTAGCGGCGAGCCAGACTGCAATCTTCACGGTAACCTGGAACGGGGAGTTCTATTTGCACATCACTCCTTGTACACGCAGAAAACCCGAAGTGAACGAACGCCACGAATTGAGAGGGCCAAAACACATGGAACATGATTCTTACAGCTCTGTCGGTCAGTGAAAGCAATAAGCATGGCCCCGACAGCCAAACTGACAGTAGTTACTTCGGGTTTTCGGCGTGCACAAGAAGTGATGTGCAAATAGCATTCCCCGCCTGGAACCACGTTGTTGTCACTGTGATTGCGATTGCTGCCCCGTTCGGGTCGCGACAGTGAGCTAGGAGACATCTTCGTTTGACGAAACACGAATTAGGAGTTTTGGTATTCCTTCTGAAAAATATCAACGGGCCAAAAGATTTATGAACTTGCATTGTACCTGTATTATACTTGCATTGTACCTGTATTATACTTGTATTGTACTAGTATTCTACTTGTATTGTCTTTTATTGTAATCGTAATGATATTGTATTGTAATTGTATTTCAAATTGTATTGTGATTGTAATGTAATTGTATTGTAATTGTATTGTAATTGTATTGTAATTGTATTGTAATTGTATTGTAATTGTATTGTAATTGTATTGTAATTGTATTGTAATTGTGTTGTAATTGTATTGTAATTGTATTGTAATTGTATTGTAATTGTATTGTAATTGTATTGTAATTGTATTGTAATTGTATTGTAATTGTATTGTAATTGTATTGTAATTGTATTGTAATTGTATTGTAATTGTATTGTAATTGTATTGTAATTGTATTATAATTGTATTGTAATTGTATTGTAATTGTATTGTAATTGTATTGTAATTGTATTGTAATTGTATTGTAATTGTATTTTAATTGTATTGTAATTGTATTGTAATTGTTTTGTAATTGTATTGTAATTGTATTGTAATTGTATTGTAATTTGTGATGATCTGGCTTGTAAGTCACACAGACCATCAGGGAATAATTAATTCCCAATGAAAAAATGGATTGATTACAAAATTCACTCTGCACGAAAGGTAAAAAATGATAATCCAGCCACCAAATACATAAAAACAGAAGACTCATCGAAAATATCACTCGCTTTGAGTGTACAGCGATGGCAATCAGCACAATAATATTTGCATTTGCACTATGAAATTATAATCTGTCACGACCGGCTCTTAAGAGAGTAGAATTTAGAATAATATTGAATTAGCACATTGTAATTCCAAAAGTACTGCCACATTGTTGTGACAAAAATATTTTAATCCCTTAGTCTTAAATCGACCAAACAGGAATTTTGGTGCCCTCTTTTGTCGAACAATATAATTCGGATGAATCCAGCTGATTAATGCAAAGATGACTGTAATTCATTATCACTTTACCTGCAGAGCAAAATCTATGCGAGAATTTCCAGAGAGGTCTATCCTTTCCACTATGTTTAATTTTAAGTTTAAAATTTTAACTAAGTTTTAGTTTACTGCTTCTCTATACTCCCGCCTGCAAAGAAGTAAGTGAACAAATAAATAAACATCAAATAATTTCAAGTGACTATTCACATATTATAATATCCTTCAGCCTCACAACATCCCCCAATTGGGGATGCCATAGTCTCACTGGCTCCAGACGGGAGCAGTTGAGACTCTTGTGAGGTATTCACTATAAAAAAAAAAATTACGTCGGAAAGTCACCAAAACCTTCAACAGAACGAAAAGTATAAACTTAATAAAGTTCAACTGACAAGATTATAACTAACAGTAACGGAATATCATGGCATAGTCGGAGATAATTCGAACCACCAAAAAAAATTAAACAAAAAATTGAAGTAAACAAATTATTGAGTCGGAAGGTGATATAACTTGATAACCAGTCGTTTGAAGAACCCAAATCGTGTATTCACCGTCGCAACGCGAACAATTTTGTCCAATCCAGGATGGACCTCAGTGATTACACCCAAAGGCCAGTTCAACGAAGGGGAATCTTCCTGTCCCATTAGTACGACAGTTCCGATCTGGTGATCAATCGGATGATCAGGGGTTGCCCACTTCTGCCTGACTGCAAGGTGTGCAAATACTCCACACGCCATTTTTTCCAGAAAGACTGAACCATCCTATCCAATAATTGTTTGCGCTGAGCGAAATTGATTTTACTGCCCACCGGGATAGATGCAGGTAAGTATTGTTATGGTGTAATCATTAAAAAATGCGCAGGTGTTATGATTTCCGGATCAGGGTCAAAAGATACAGCTGTGAGCGGGTGAGAGTTCATTATGTACTCTATTTGCACCAACACAGTCTGAAGCTCTTCATAAGTGAGAAGCTGAGTTCCAATCACTCGGTATAAGTGAGTCTTCATGCTTTTCACGTTAGACTCCCACATACCCCCGAAATGAGGTGCGCGTGGTGGAATCATTTTCCATTCGATACGACGCTTGGCGAGTTCTCGTTTTAACGCGGGCTCATATTCCGATTCAACCTAAAACTTGTAAAGGTCATCCAATTGTGCCTTTGCACCCACAAAATTGGTACCATTATCCGAATACAAGCACGACACAGGGCCCCGCCGTGAAATAAAACAGCTGAAAGCAGCCAGAAAAGCATTTGAAGTTAAGTCAGAGACCAACTCAATATGAATAGCCTTAGTCACAAGGCATACAAACAGACAAATATATGCCTTCTGCGAATGTTGTCCTCTCCGACGAGCAAACATAATACGTAGAGGACCCGCGTAATCAACACCGGTATGAACGAAGGTTTTTGCTTCAGTAATACGGTATGAAGGTAAATCTGCCATCTTTGGTGTAGGATGTGATGGATTTGATCGGAAGCAGCAGTTGCATTTACCCACCCTTGCCCTAATAACGGTCCTAGCATCTAATATTCAATAGCGCTGACGTAATATAGACATAAGAAGTCCTGGGCCTGTATGACAGTTCATGACATGAAAATGATCTATGATAAGATTTACAACACAGTCATGTTTAGGTAGTAATACCGGATGTTTAACCTCAAAAGGTAAGTCCGATTCAGAAAGGCGTCCCCCAATAAGTAACAAATTATCCTCATGCAATTAATCTTATTTGTATGCAATTAGATGCGTATACATTACACTTGTTACAAACATTAAATTTGTGTATTAAAACGTATTTTTTCCCACGTTTAACGATTTACATTTGTTTTAATAATGAATTCATCTGCCTACTATATTTTTTCGTGCTATTTAACTTTTTTCCATTATTTCTGGCTTTCACCCTTCAAGGGTGTTCTTGGCCATCATTTAAAATTATTGAGAAAGGTGTATTGAAAGGTGAATTTAAATATTAATTTTATTTAAATAGGCAAATTTCAAAATTATAGTGAAAATTGGAGTCGAGTTCAGACTTAAAAGAGATGAAATGTTGAATGGAGGGGAGGCAATTTTAGTTAAGGCTTGATAGAAGAGAGGATATTTGTTTAGAGAGGGACAACCAAAAAATATGTGATCTAAAGTTCCCACTTCTAGACCACAGAATGTACAATCTGGGGAGTCAAGGACGTAAATTTTAAAAAGATGGGAAGGAACGGAACAATGACCGATCCTCATTCGAATGAGTGAAGAAATTTCTTTTTTGGAAAAATGAGGGAATTGCTGAAACCACGGTTTTGATGGTATAGTCCTTTGTATTGAGGCATAGCAGGCTCCCTTGGATTGACTAGCAATGTGCCAATACTCTGACCAAACATTGCGCGATCTTTCTTTGATGATGGAAAAAATGTCAGATAAGGGAATGTGGTTTACGAGGGTAACAACAGGGTTGGACGCTCCTTGTTTTGCCAAGGCATCCGCAATATCATTACCCATGATACCAACATGTCCAGGAATCCAAATCAGAGTTACAGATTTACCAGAGCTTTGAATGGATGCTATCATCACTCGAATAAGGCATACAAAATGATCATCAGGATGAAGAAGAGGACTGGATTTAAGTTTTTGGAGGGAACTGAGAGAGTCAGAGAGAACGAGGGAATGTTCAAAATTATTTTTGATTATATATTTGAGAGATTCTATTATTGCAATGCACTCAGCTGAAAATATTGAAAATTGATTTGAAATTGAATGAAATATTCTATCATTAGAATTATTGTGGTAAACGTTAATACCTATACCACAGTTAGGAGAGTCGGGAGATTTGGATCCATCAGTAAATAAAAGAGAAAAGTTGGGCCATTTAGATAAAATAATGTCATTGAACATATTATTGACAGTTCGGGCCGGGAGATTGGAATGACTTTTAAAGATTCCGATCCCTTCTAATATTGTTGGGGATAGGGTGACGTGACTATATTTTAGTTTGTATAAGGGAAGTAGATCATTTTGGATGATGTGGAGCTCTGAGAGAGACTTAAAATTTTTACAGATGTCAGGAATAGGTTTAGTTGAAGCTCTGATTGTAGATGAATGGTTTGAGTCAATGAACAACGAGACGCTGGGGATAACCTGATGACATTTAGAATTTAAACATTTAAGAACAAATTTGTCAGCAAATAGTTGACGCCTTAAATAAAGAGGAGGATCAGAACATTCTACTTGAAGGGAATTGATGGGTGACGATTGCATCGCTCCAGTTATTATTCGCAAAGATTTAGATTGAATTTTGTCTAATTTATTAAGTACATTTTTTGAGGCAGTACTAAAAAGTGGGCAGGCATAGTCGAGATGGCTTCGAATAAGTGCATTGTAAAGCAACTTAATGCAAGTAGGGTGAGCTCCCCACCAAACGCCAGATAATGATCTGATGATATTTAAATTTTTTTCGCATTTAGTAACTAAATTATTAATATGGGAAGACCATTTAAGTTTCCTATCAAATGTTACTCCCAAAAATTTTACTTCAGAAGCGTTGGAGATTGGAGAATTTTTAAATAAAATTTGAACGGGGGGGTTTTTATGGCGGTTTGAGAAGGTGACACACTGAGTCTTTTGGATTGAAAGTTCAAGACCATGTAACGTGAGCCATGTGCAAAGGGCATTCATGGCTTCGTTAAGATATTTGACGGCAAGAGGGATGATTTTGGATGATAAGAAGAAAGCTATGTCATCTGCGAACTCGATAATTTTTATTTGTGGGGGAATAGTGACATGCATATCATATGTGTATATATTATACAGTAAGGGGGACAATACATCGCCTTGTGGTAAACCCTTCCAAATAGACCTACTTTGAGGAGAAATATCTGGAAGTTCAATGAAAATTTTTCTATCTAGAAATAGATTAATAATTGATTGGACAAACATGGGGGGAAGGCCAAGGCCTAGAAGTTTTTTTTTCAGGATTGGGATGGAAACATTGTCAAAGGCGCCTTCTATATCTATAAAGACGGCAAGACAAACTTCCTGTTTAGAAATTGATAAATTAATATCAGTGCTGATGATGGCAAGGTTATCCTGAGTGGATTTTTTTTTCCTAAATCCAAATTGAGATGGAGAGAGAGGCTGTTTACTCTCGACAAAAAATTCTAATCGGTTTTTAATTAATTTTTCATAAAGTTTACTGAGGGTGGATGAAAGAGCGATTGGCCTGTAGTTGGATCCAAAATTTGGAGATTTGTTTGTTTTTAAAATAGGGATGATTATTTGAGAACTCCAGTCATCAGGCATTATACCAGTCTGGAAGATTTTATTTAAGATGCTTAAGAAGTGGTTTAGAACATTATCATTACTATTTTTGATTATGCTGTAAGGTATACCATCTCTGCCTGGAGATGAGTCCTTGACTGTTGATAAACCATTTTTTAGCTCAATTAAGGTGAATGGAGAGTCTAGCCAATGATTAGACATGGGAGTATTATAGATGGGCGTTATTTCATCTAAGTTAGGAACAGAAGGGGGGGCAATTTTGTCCAAGAATTCATCTATCCATTTAGAATGGGACGCTCGAGGAGATGGTGAACTGAAGGAGGATCGAAATCTTCGGATCATAGACCAAACTTCCGAAATTGGAGTGTTCGGAGATACTGAACTGCAAAAGTTGTACCACCCGGATCTTTTTTTTGACCTCAATACCCTTTTGGCATTGGATTCAGCGTTTTTGTATATAAGATAGTTCTCCATAGTCATATTGTAACGATAGGAAAGAGATTTAGCTTTCCGAATTCTCACTACTTTGGAACATTCCTCATCCCACCAGGGAGTTGGAGGGAGTTTTTTGAGAGATTTAGTTTTAGGGGGAGGATTTGATTTATTTATTGCAGTTATGAGCATTGATTTGAAGTTATTATAATCATCTTTGACGGAAAATATATCGGTGGCGGGTGAATTTAGTAGGAACTTGTCCATATGAGAGTTAAATTCATCCCATTTGGTGTGTTTCGTTTTAATCTTTGTCGAAATATGAGACTTGTCCGATTGGAAAGAAGTTTGATAAGTAATGATGATCGGGAAATGATCACTGGAGCAAGGGTCGGGGGACACCACCCACGAGGAGAGAGAAGCCAGACTAGTAGAACATATCGAGAGATCCACTGCACTGGAGTTTGTGCTGGGGCGTGAGATCCTAGTAGGACATCCGTCATTCAAAAGGAAAAGGTTGGATTGATCTAGGAAATCCATCACACTTCGACCATCTCGGTCGGAGAAAGCAGAACCCCAGACGGGGGAATGGGCATTAAAATCGCCTAATATAAAGAAAGGAGGGCTTAGTTGACTTACAATTTGCAACCAAGTTTGTTTATTGAAGTGGGCTGTTGGGGGAAGATAGACTGAAATAAAGGATGTGTCCTTTATTTTAGCTGCAACCATTTGGAAGTCAGCATTGGGGGGTTTGATATTATTTATTGGGGAAAATGATATGGATTTTTTAATAAAAAGGGCAGCACCGCCGCCCGAACCTTCCGGGCGATCGTCGCGGAGACAGGAATACCCTCCCACATTAAAGTGGGTGGATGGAGTAAACCAAGTCTCCGAGATAGCAGCCAAAGAAATAAAGTTGGAATTTAATAGGTTAAGGAGATCAGATTTGTTAGAAATAGCACTTCGGCTATTCCACTGAAGTATTCTGACATCCTGAAGAGCCATTTTGAATAAATGATTTTAATGTGGAAATAATAGTAGCAGCGTTGGACGGTAGATTAGTTTGAGAAGAAATAAGGTCAATTAGAAGAATAATAAGAGTTTGGATAAATGAAGAATTGTCTTGGGAGAGTTTTTCAGAAAGTTTAAGAGAGTTCATTGAGGACGGATTATAATTATTTGCACACCCATTTGTGGCATTTGAAAGAGGTGAACCATTGGGATTTAAGAGCAGTGAGTTGTGTTGTTGCTGATCGTATCCAGGAGCCGGTTTAGAGATAGCGTTTTTGTATGTGAATTTAGTTGAACGAGAAGAAGTTGTTGTAGTGGAGGGAAGAGGGTTGGATGAGGAGTTGCTGGATAAAGCCTCAGCAAATGATTTTTTGACAGGCGGGAATAATTTAGAAGCCTGCAGAAAAGACAAGTTCTCAGAGGCCATAGAAATTTTAATATTTTTTTGGAGAGATTGTTCTGGGCAAGATGTGTTGATAGCTGTATGTGAGCCTGAGCAGTTAAAACATTTAGGCGAGGAGGAAGAAGGACATTGGTCAGCTGCGTGGTTTTCTCCACATTTAAAACATCTGGGTTGAGATCTGCATGCAGCTTTGGTATGACCAAAACGGCAGCAATTGAAACATTGAGTGGTGGGATATGTATACATTTCAACTGGTAATGAGTTGAAGAATAAATATATGTGGGAGGGAAGAGATTGACCTTCAAAGGTGATAACAACAGATTGGGAGGGCTTCCAGGTAATTATACCCTCAGAGGAGTCCTTGTAATTTAGCCTCCTGGCTTTTATGGGATTGCCAATGTGTTGGGGGGTTGAAAGTGAAGACAGAATTTCTTCGATGGACAGATCGGTCGAGATACCTCTGACCAGGCCCATGCGAGTGACATTGAAAGTTGGGATATATGCCTTGAACTTTGAATTAGATGAAATGAAGATATTTTTGATGAAACTGTTGGCAGCTGGCCCTGAGAGGAATTCGACGGAGATTCGGAAGCGACCCTCGGCTTTTACACCTCCAGGTTTGATTGAAAGATTCTTGCTATTTGATAGGAATTTGCCAAATTCAAGAGGGTGGATGGTTTTTCCTTGCTCAGTTTTTTGGGCGTATGCTATGAATGGGCCACGGGAATAAGGAGAATAAAAGTTTGTTGGAGGAAGTTGAGAAAGTGCTGGTGGGGACAGTGAAGTCGAAGGCGAGTCAAGTTTTATTGGGGAAGAAGGAGTAAATTTCCTTTTTTTGGTAGAAGTCAAGATGACAGAATCACTGTCAGAAATTTCTACATTTTCCCCGTCTGGGGGGTCTGGAGAGGGATCTGGGGGCTTTGTAGGGGGTCCAGGAGGGAAATCTTCCTCCATTATTCACAACAGTAAACAACTACAATAATAGTATGAAAAATGACAGAAGTAAAAAAGTTTATAAATATCTGGAAATCAGCAGCGAAAAGTGACTCCTGGAAGATCAGGAGGGAGAAGAAACCTCAAGGCACAACACACTACACTTTTTTTTTGCCAGAAAACAAAAAAGAATGGTAAAAAATTAATTTTAGATAGAGCAAAACAAAACAACTGATGACATCCAAATGTTATTCGCTATTTAACTTCTATCGGCTAATATTTGGTTATGATAACAAATGATTTTTTTTACATTTTCACGGAGCATTACTGTGATTAGGTTTTGGGTTACTACGCCGTATTGCGCTTTTTAGTCAACATTTTGGATAGAGTTTCAGTGTCCACCATCAGAGAATATTGTGGTGAAGTTAACGAATGTTGAAGTGACATTGTTTTGCAAGCATGTTGGTAAAATCATTTATTGTAAAACCGGTATAACTTTTACGTGCATAAACACGTACTACCCCACAATCTACACATCTGCCCTGATTGTGGATACTGTAACGGTGTCCGAAAAGTTGGCTAAAGTAGAAGGAATCGCGGCGCAGTAAAATAGCAAAAAAAACAACCACGATAAAAAGAATGTTTGTTTGATTTTTCGCCATTGAATATGCAGCACTGCAACTAAAAGTAGAGAGAAAGTAGACAGCACGTAGGCACGTCGTATTTTCAGCAGCTGCTCGGCTCGTGCTGCTATTTGCCACGTGTGGGAAAACAGGGCGGTTCTAGTCCAGCTTAGGACCTTCAAAAACATCGAATTTCGAAAATAATCTTCCGTCAACGTTGTTATTTTTTAATTTAAAATTTATTTTTCAAATGTATGCTTGAATGGTGTTTCAATAATAAAAAATTAAATTTAAATCATATTCTCTATGGCTTAAGTTTAACAATGTCATTATAAAAAAGATCAATTAATTAGAATAGCGTTATTTTCCAAAGAGTAATTATTGATGGTTCGAGTTTAGCATTCAGGAAAAAAATTATATGCACTTTCGTGATCTAATAAAATATTATGTTTACAATCAGTTGAATTATTTCAATTGGAAGTGTAACGAGAAATGAAAAATACGGAATAAATATATATTATGATACGTGCTTAGATATTCAGTTATTAGATACAATGTTTACTGATAAATCAGACTAAGAAAAATAAATTATTTAACACCCGGCATTCAACTGGCATTTAGAAAAAGCCAATCACCAGAATACCCGGCATTTAACCGATGACCGATAAGAGTGATCAGTGATATCTTTAAAGGTACCTTTCTAACCTAATTTTTATAGGGTTTTCCAATAAGAGGTGTTATTTTGATATTCAAATAAAAATGCCATTTTTATTATAAATGATCGAATGTTTATTTCATTATAAAGCAGAAGGTATGTCGTTAATAGTGAAAAATAACATCAGTCAAATGATCACCACGACCACGCCTACAGGACCATATTCTTTTCATGAAATTTTTCATAACCAAATCGCAAAATGGCTGCCTTATGTCCTCGATAACCTCACGAATTCCATCTTTGAGGTCTTGAATCGACGCTGGGCTATTGGCGTAGACCTTTTATTTTACGTGGCCTCAAAGGAAGAAGTCGCAAGGTGTTAAATCACAAGATCTCGGTGGCCAATTGTGATCACCTATTCGAGAGATAACACGGTCCGGAAACTTTTCCCGTAAAAAATCAATGGTTTCGTTACTTGTGTGGCACGTAGCGCCGTCTTGTTGAAAGTAAACGTTGTCCAGATCAATACCATCCAATTTCAGCCATTAAATATTATTAATTCTTTAAATAATATTCAAAATAACACCTCTTATTGGAAAACCCTGTACTAGATAAGGGCAAATGTTGTAATTCGAAACATTGCATCAATATCGCACGATGTTGGAAAAATACGTGTATCCTTTGAATAAAGTCTGACAGTACGTGAAAAATCATGTCAGTCCGTGACAGTAATATGATTTATATGACTCTAGGACTATAAAAAACTTTTATTTCTATTAAAGCCTATAATTAGTATGCGACTCATAAAAGAAAATCGAGCAAATTTTCTGCAAAACATGAAAACTGAAAAAATATGGCGCACGCTTCACTTCCACAATTCATAATGCTTTATTTGCAGTAATAATTAATAGTACTGGTAAGATAGGGTTTGATAAATGACAAAATTAGTGCATTCATTAAACCTTTGTCAGACATTACAGCATTGGCCTTAACGGTTTTAAAAGTAATTTCAGACAAGGACTCTTAAATCTATTATTTTAAAAGTTGTAAAATTATGTAAATTTTGTCATGTGTATTGTAAGAGGGTTATAGAAATTTGTAACACATATTATTAAAAAATATAATTGCCTTGGAAGTATAAATGAAGATCTGCAGAGTCGGCCTAAAATAGAGTGGCAGAACATCCCTCTAGGGGGATAACCCTTGTTATCATGTTTAAAAACGTGAATACAAAAATCTGTCTTATCTCTCCGAATATTGATTATTTCAACCTGGGAGCGGTCTCATTCGATTCAGCAAGAATTGACACACAGTAAACGATATCACACTGGACCTAATTTGCAAACATGTATTTTTCGAAATTTATGCTGCCAATATGAATGTATTAAAAAATGTTTAAAACTCATTGCTGGCTGATGCAGATTCAAATGTCTATATATATATTTTATTCTGATTAAAAGCAATAACACGGCCATAACTGTTGTTTACATAATTTATGAACTTGCATTGTACCTGTTTTGTACTTGTATTGTGCAAGTATCGTACTTGTATTGTCTTTTTATTGTAATTGTATTGTTTTTGTTTTTTTTTGCTTTGTCCGATTTTATCTCCTCGTTAAATCTTCCCCATAGGAAAAACTAAACCCTTCCACACACTTTTCCACAAATGATCATCTAGTCAATCAACATTATGCAAGTGCATTATATAAGCAAAATAAATACAAAACAATACAAGAACAACACGTCAACCCACTAGAGATCGAATGAGAAAATAATTCACCGACTCCAGATATTTTCATATCAGACGGTTCGGCTCGGTAGAACTCCTAACAGGACCTATAAATCCTACTGATTCCTCAACATAAATATTAAAAAATCTTTCGTTATTCTACATATATTCTAAATGACCGACTTTTGCATCTTTATATATAAATTTTTTGACAGATCTAATACGAGTAAATTTTTAATGAGAGAGCTAGGTATAATGCCAGTAGCCGAAATAACGAATGCCAAATTCTTTTAATCTCATTTCCTAAATCTGTGTATTTTCTTATTTTTTCATTAACAGATTTTTGAATATTACAAGAATTTGGAATAGCGACAACAATGATATAAGTTATTTTTTTAATTTTGTCACGTAAAACTATATCGGGTCTATTATGACTAATCGTTCGGTCTGTTAGTATAGTTTTATCATAATATATTTTATAAAATTCGTTTTCTAAAAATGAAATTGGTTCGTATTCATAATATGGAATTATATTACGGCAGTCAATCAAGTTATGTTTAATTACCAAACTTTGGTGAATTATTTTTAAAACTTGATAATGCCTACTCGGACGGTGCAAATATTATGTTCTATAGTTTCCGGAAAAGCCAAACATTTTCTAAAAAAAATTTTTAAACTTAAAAATTGATATTGTATTGTATTGTAATTGTATTGTAATTGTAATTGTATTGTAATTGTATTGTTATTGTATTGTTATTGAATTGTAGTTGTATTGTAATTGTATTGTAATTGTATTGTAATTGTATTGTTACTGTACTGTAATTGTATTGTAATTGTACTGTTATTGTATTGTAATTGTATTGTAATTGTATTGTAATTGTATTGTAATTGTATTGTAATTGTATTGTAATTGTATTGTAATTGTATTGTAATTGTATTGTAATTGTATTGTAATTGTATTGTAATTGTATTGTAACTGTATTGTAATTGTATTGTAATTGTATTGTAATTGTATTGTAATTGTATTGTAACTGTATTGTAATTGTATTGTAATTGTATTGTAATTGTATTGTAATTGTATTGTAATTGTATTGTAATTGTATTGTAATTGTATTGTAATTGTATTGTAATTGTATTGTAATTGTATTGTAATTGTATTGTAATTGTATTGTAATTGTATTGTAATTGTATTGTAATTGTATTGTAATTGTATTGTAATTGTATTGTAATTGTATTGTAATTGTATTGTAATTGTATTGTAATTGTATTGTTTTGTTATTGTTTTGTTTTTGTTTTATAATTTTTGTCATAACCCAATATTATTAATAATCACAAATAATTCTCCGTAAAAATGTAAAAAAATCATTTGTTATCATAACCAAATATTAGCCGATAGAAGTTAAATAGCACGAAAAATATAATAAGCAGATGAATTCATTATTTAAAAAATGTAAATCGTTAAACGTGGGTAAAGCATACGTTTTAATACACAAATTTAATGTATGTAACAAGTTTTATGTATACACATCTAATTGCACATAAATAAGATTGATACGTCCGGCGACAAGTGTATGGATAATTTCTGTCAAGTCATAATCTAACAATTAATAAAACATTTCAACATATTTCAAAGTAACCCACAGAATATATTAATTACTTTCTGAGTAAACCGGTCAAACCGGTAATAAAACGTTTAGATATCACTAGAATCATATAAATTAGTCGTCTCAGCATGGCCTAACAGTTTGAAAATGGCTCGAACGCCATATCGTACATTAAAATTACAATACACGTACAAGTACAATAGAAGGACAATAAAAGTACAATTCAAGTACAATATAAGTACTAAATACTTAACTTGAAACTTGTTAATTTGACTATCCTGAAACGGGAATCCTTCCTAGTTGGATAGTCAAAATCATAAAATGTAATCAATATTATATTATAAAAAAATAAAATAAATACAAGTACAATACCACTAAAAATTTAAAATTGATTCGGTATTCTGAAATATTATTCCAAGAAATAGCTTTTAGGTTTTGCCACGAAAATTAATATATTAGTAAACGTGATTTACGGCATCTCACATTCAGAGGGCATTTTCAAAACACTGAGACGAACTATTTATAGAACGCTAGCTTGAAATTGCTTGAAATGGCTTTGAGCATTTTTAGTGACAAGATCTTTGTAGCCTAGTACGTCTCCATCTTCCTTTCCCAAGCATATCCCCACCCCTCTACACTCAGGCTACAAACATACCCCAATTGGGGATGTCATAGTTCCACAGCTCCGGATAATTGAGCGCAGAATTGGAGCTCTTGGGCGGCACGGAGAAAATAGATATTGCTAAATTTCTAATATAACGAAACACGTGTTCATGCACTTGCATTTTTCTTAATAATATTTAATGACGAAATATTAGAATTTTTACAAACCCATCGTTTTCCGACAGCGTTATAATATATCGTATTTTACGAAAAGTTTATCAGGAAACCTCTTAATTCATTCGTTAAGGGACTATGCTTTGAAGAGATTCTATATAAATTAGCAATCATCATTTACTTCTTCTAACTCAGCAAACTTATTTTGTGGCACCATTTTAATTAAAAATTAATAAAATACTTCGTTTTAACCACTTTTATTGTTTATTACCAACATGTTTCATGAGCAACGCTCACTTCTTCAGGGTTTTTAATAAAACTAATTATAAATAATAGACATAAACAATGGTGTCAATAGATAAATAATAGACATAGACAATGGTGTCATTAAAAAATAATAGACAAAAACAATGACAACAATGAAAAGATAAAACGTATAGGGGAAAGAGAGGCAATATGGAACAATTTACAAAGGGAATAGGTTTAATATTGGGTCATTTAAATTATTATTTATCTATTGACACCATTGTTTATGTCTATTATTTATAATTAGTTTTATTAAAAACCCTGAAGAAGTGAGCGTTGCTCATGAAACATGTTGGTAATAAACAATAAAAGTGGTTAAAACGAAGTATTTTATTAATTTTTAATCATCATTTAATTTGCGGGCATCACATTAAAAGATGGAAAAAATTCAGTGTTATATTAAAACATAATAATTGTATTATTTTATTATTGAAAAATATTCGTCTTTCATAAACGAAAACTTGAAATGGAAATATCAGAAAAATACGGTCGTCAACCCAGGATGCAAGTAATAGATGCGACCGTATCTTTTTCTGATTCAAATTTTCATTTAAAAATCGCTAATAATGTCTTCAATAACAAAATATTATTATTTGAGGTTTTAATCATCAAGTTATTCCTAAAAACAAATCTTCTTGCGTTATATTGGATTTCAAAAGATCACACTAACTTCGCATTTTTATTATAACTAATCCATTCTAAATCTAACGCCAAAAATAAATTCTTCCGCAAGTGATTTAATGCGCCCACGATTATAATTATCAAGCTTGAACGCGTCTTTTATCTTTCAATGGAAAATTAAATTTGGGCGATGGATAATTTTCTCGGGGCAGGTGTCGAGGGGAATTCAATCAACACGCAGAAGATCGTAATTACAATTTGCAGGTAATTTGATTTGCAAACCTAAGGCCGCTTTTATATTTCAGTATTTAAACAGTTTTTCGATAATTAAGGCATTTTATGGTCATTATTATTTAAACGCTTCAGAGAACACCTACGTGGTTTAGCGGTTAAGATCCCGTCTGCTGTCTCCGGAGTGAGCAAGTTTTATTTATTTAATGAATACGAACAAATTCACTATTATTTCAAATAAGATAACTTTTCGGTAGAAATAAAATCTCAGTATCGCCCTTGTGATAGGCCACATTTCAGTAGCAACAAGTTAGTTACCTTCCTACTTGACATAGGTGAAGACGAGACAATACCCTAAAATAAAGCCAGAATCTTCGGCGTAAGTGAAGCAGCCGTGCACAAAATTATCTGACGCGCGGCCCTGGTGTATTGGACAGACTTGCGGCTGAATATCTTTCTTCAAATATCTAAAATAAAGTGTGAATCTTTACGAGATAAGTGATTAAGTCACGTAAAAACAATATTCGGTGCGCGGCCCGGCGTAATGGACGGACTTACGGTAGACTTTGCCCCAGCAGGCCTAGAAAATCGATCTTTCCGTGGGATTAATTATAATTATTTCTAATGAACGCATTACAAAAATCACGAATGTTATAGAGGGATCCCTTGGGAAGTAAATAACTCAGCGTCTAGAAAAAATAAAATCTGGTAATTTCATAGTTGGAATAAATTTTATAAAATTTTCGAACCGTTTTACATAAAATATTTTAATGGTAAGGTTCTGTTATTATTAATAATATTTCTATAAACATTTATGATTTTGCAATACTTTCATCAGAAATAATTAAAATGTGAGCTTCAAGAAAACCTTGGTTAAAAATTAAAATTTGAGTCTTGTGTCTCTTTAAGCAGTGTTTAGTGAGAAAATCTGAATAGTTCAATACTTTCACACTCCATTCCTCCATACCATTTACATTCCTTCCACATTCCCTTCAGCTTCCCAATAAAACCCGATTGAAGATGCGGTAGTCCTATTGGCCTCGGTTATTTAGGAGCAGTTGGGATTGGGACTCTTGTGCGGAATTCAGATAAAAAAGAAATCATTTTTAAGCAACATGCATTATGTAAAGCTTTTCCAATCTACTAAAAAATCCAATGTAGGCAGACGTTACGCAGACCCGTTCATACCCAAACTAATTACAGCTTTATTATGGACCTACCGATATGCACTTATATTTTTACAATCTAATGTAGGACGGTCTCCGTGGTCGAGAGGCGAAGCTCTTGACTAGCAAGTCAGAGGTCGCAAGTTCGATTCCCGGCTTGCGCAAATAAATATTACTTGATTAATTTATGTTTTTTCACAATTTACTCATTTAAAATAATAATTTTCGAGTATAGTAAACTTGTGACACGTTTCTGAGTGCAATATACTCTTAGTATGGCCCTGGTGTAAGAAAACTATTCAGAATCGAAAAATTGCTTGAAATAGCTTAGACCGTGTATGGTGACGAATACTGAATATCCAGGTACTTCCCCACCTTCCTCTTCTCCATATCCTACTCCTCTTCACTGTCTTCAGCCTCACAACATACCCCAATTGGGAATACCATAGCCTCACTGACTACAAATGGTTGGGAGCAGTTGAGACTCTTGTGCGGTTTCACATAAAAAAATGACGATGAAATATTTAAAATAATAGAAGGCCAGCACTGAAGCTATGGGTTTACCGCTGATATAATTGTCGTAACTTTTTCTCGTAAATTACCCCAAACTTGCATGGCTTATGGGACTAATATGCATCGATTATGAGTTTAACCCATGAATATTCTATATAATGCATAGAGAGATATTCCAATGGAGTTATCAGCGGTAGTAGAAGATAGTGCTTGGATAGGTTATCTCTATTTTAAAAATAATATATCTTTTAAGCTAAATATCAAAATAATAATGAACCGTTCTATTGAGATTTAGCGAAAAAATTGAGTTTTCGGCTTGCAAAAACCCCCTCTGAATTTTTTCGGAAATCTGTAGATGACACGTAAAACTGTGACAACACTTTGAGTATGAAAGGAATATACCTTTTATACAAAATATCAATATGATTATACATTGTTATTTAGAGAAAGATACTTTTAAATTTACTTTAATCTTTTTTTGAGAATGTAATACTAGCAGAAATTTCCAGAGCGCGTTTACGTCTCCACGGCTCTTTTTTTACATAAACTCCACACAGGAGGCACGAAGGAAAATAATCTTGTGGCCTATGTTATCTTTTGGGAGGCTGTGTCAAAAGTCTGTATTGAGGAAATAAAGGAAAGGAAGTTCTGGGAAGGTAAAAGTAATCAGGACTGGGTATTAATCTAGGGATCGTGTGTCTACGAGTGACGGACATATAAATATATCTTCCTACTGTGGCACAAGGCGATGGGTCGAGATACCAGTTGGAGAAGTCGAAGGGTCTCCCCAAACCAGTCTCTCTTGAGCTATCACGCCACACAGCTGGTGGGCAGGCGCATTCTGCATACACTTCACCCGATAAACCCGGTCACCCCTGCTAAATCACCAAACGTATGGTAAAGGTGTTGGTTTTCCAATAAATGGTTCCCGGAGCGGCGGCACCCAAACCCGCCTCCCAAAATGAAACGTAATATTATTTTATTCTACTCTTTGTGACTTACGCTTATTTTTAAGAAATATTTTTTGAATACCTGGCGAATTAAATATAGATTAAATTTGCAATAAAATTTTAAGGAAATTTCAGTTTGGCCGTGGCGACCAAACGCCTCACGGATTTCCGGATAATCTTCATACATCAGCCGATTTTTTGAAAAAAAAAGTTTTCGGCTGCAACAACATCAATAATGCCATTCTTTGTAATATTAGCATTCTAGTACATCTAAACGTCACGAGCCGCCACTGCCCTAAGGTATAAATAAATTTAGATTGTTCAGTTCTTCCAAGTGCTGCAGCTGTGGGAACCCTTTATATAATACCCAATCTTAAACTAAAAAAAATGAATTAGTTTTAAAACCAGGGCAGAGATAAGAATCTGGAAAGTGCGGGTAGGGGTGTTCAAACTTTAACGACTCGCTTTTTTAAACGAATCTTTAAAACTTAAATTGAATGTTACCATCCACATATGATTCGTTCATGATTCGTATAAGAACTAGTTGTTGTTTTCCAATAATATTATTAACATTCGGTAAGAATCCATTTCAGGAAATCCCATTAATTGGATTCAGAATTCCAACTTGTCTTTCTTTTTGGAATAATATATTATGATCTAGTGTAAAATACAAGTATTATATAAGGTAATAAATATCATTTTTATGTGTTCGATCACTCAAAAAAATAAGTACGTATACCAATATTATATTTTGACATCATTGTTATCAAGCAGGAACAAATTAGAGTGCCCATAATAATAATAGTAAAGTAAATAAATGGTAGTTTTTTACTATGTTGAAAACTGACTTTTTGAGAACTGACTCCTCTTGTGAGTATGGCTTAATATGAGCTATTATATGAAAAAATAACATTCGTTTTTGTCTCACATTTAAACTGCGAATCCATTTATGGCGAATGGTATTAACTCATTCAAATAAATTACACGATTCAAATGAAATCTTCAAACTTCTTACCTCTACCAGGAAATGTGCTGGTTGGTGGAGGGCATTGGGTTAATCCCTAGTTAGCAAATATTTCATTCAAAAAATTAAAGGAGGAATATTAAAAAATCCATCGCTACACTACTACTAGAAAAGTTATGGGTAAGGGAGGTTATGAGGCTAATCTTTTGTTGGCGAACGATTCGTTAACAAGAATGAAACGAGTCTTTTAAATAATCGAACGTTATTCCACTTCCAAAATGGTGATAGGTTATGAGGCTAACATTAAGTTGGCGAATGATTCTTTCGTAAGAATGAAACGAGTCATATTAAAGAATCGATTGCTATACCACTACTAGAAAGGTAGTAAGAGGGGGAGGTTGTGAAGCTAATCCCTAGTTGGAAAATAATTCCTTCACAAGAATAAAAAGTCTTTTTAAATAATCAAACATTATTCCATTACCAAAATGGTGACGATAGGTTATGAGGCTAACATTAAGTTGGCGAATGATTTGTTCACAAGAATGAATCGAGTGATATTAAAGAGTCGAACGTTGTACTACTACTAGAAAAGTTGTGGGTGGGGGAGGTTATGAGGCTAATCCCTAGTTTGCCGGAGGCTGCGCAAGTTTTATCTGTCGTGAGGATCTTTAGTGAATGCATAAACGCTTAATGTCCCTGGACCAGAATATGGTGGCGACCAGAGGCGGTAAAAGAGAATATACGAGACGCTGTGCATTCTTATGATCGGGTTCACCTAATATGTACTTTATGAAGTGGAATAAAAGTTTTTTTAGAATTTATAACCGAGAACTTACAAACCTTAGACCCTTAACCTAAAATTTTTATATTATTTTGCTTTATGTGAAAAGCTTACTTAACAAATTAATAATTTACTACATAAGGCAACTTCTTGCAGCTTTACAGGAGGATATTGTTTTAATAATATCTGTACATATTACGAATTATATCAAATAAATAAAAAATGTGTTCTGCGAAAATCGCAACTTTATTTTCTGGCTTCGTTTTAATTTAATGAAAATAAATAACTTTTTATACACCATTATTTAATACAAATAATCGATATCAATCCAAACTATTGGTTTGCTTACAAAGAAACTTTTAATTGGTTTCTAAACAAGTCGATTATTTTGATTAAATAGTGGTGTATGCAAGTGTTTTTTTGTTTTTATTTAAATTACTTAAGGCTCTACGAAACGCATGTTATAATCTACGCGTTTGTAGGTGGCGTTGGTTGAATTATTTTATTGAAACTCAATTTTTGGAAGTTATATTTTAAAATATTAAGACGAATTACTTGTTTGCGCCCGTACATACGCAATATAAATATGAATATATAGTTTTGTCCATATAAAAAACAATTCTTTCAAAAGAGGCATACAAATACAAAATCGTTTCAGTGTTTCAATTCAATATACTATTGGTATACCTTTCTTAAAAGAATTGAGTTTTTATACGGACAAAACTATTTATTTGTATTCATATATGTACGGGCGCAAACAAATAATTCGTATCTAAATTTTAAAGCATGCTACTCGCAAAAATTGTATTTTAAAAAAAAATTGAATTTATGTCATCTATGAACGTATAGATTATAACTTACGTTATGTTTGCCCTTAAAGATTATATTTTGTATGCTTGCAGGGTTGTACATATTTTTAGTGATAGATCAGAATTGAAACGTTACCTACCTTCCTCTTCCCTTATTCTTTTCTCCCGCTGCTGCTTTCACCCTCACAACATACCCCAAACAGATTAATATAATAAATACATGAAAATATGTGAGGCGTGTTGAAACAAAGACAGCAATCTCCACTTCTTTTCATTTTAAGTAAAATGTAATAAATGTTTTTTTTTGTATTTTTCCAATACCTTATGTATCACACCAGCTGTTCACACTTTGTATGGGGTGGCGGTTTTAAATATCATATTTCTGGGTCTTTGATTGGCTCAAACAAAAACTGCTGTTTTTGTTCCGTAACCTGAAGGAAATCGCCATGTTTGTTGTGGAACAAAATATTAAAATTCAAAAATGTATGGAATAATGTCGTTTATGCTCCGAAACCTTTGCAGCAGTCGATAGTATTTTTGATTCTCTATTCATCGCCATATCTAACTAATTTTGCACCAATGGTGGAGATTGCTATCTTTGTTTCAACACGCCTCATGTATTTATGATTATTTATTCGATTGAATAAAAGTAGAGAGGTGTTTACCTTAAGAATTCAAATGAATCAAGGAAGTTCTAACCCATTGGTAGTAAAAAAATGTCATCAATGTTAATAATTCATCCTTGTTTGCGCCATATAACACGTTACAAACTTGAACGTATCTCACACTGAATTCTGTCAAAGTAACTTTACCTCTACGTGCAATTCCCTGTCAACCGCCGCGCGCGCCTTGCTTATAATCTCACGGCGTTCTCAGTGCATTTCACATCAAGTTCCAAGTATATATCTTCTCCCACTGCATTCTGCCTCCAACTATCCCAACTGTTCCTGTAACTGCTACCTTGTCCCGCTTCTCTAATACTTATCCATCTTCCTTGATGCCAAACAAGTTTCAATGCAATTGCCACACAAGTCGGTTAACTTTGTATCGGGATAGTGGGTGAACGATGGATCCGGCTGTATCTGGGTAGGTTGGAGAATCAAACATTCATATTATTACTCCTATTCGCATACGTCAGACAGATATTATGGTAGGTTTAGCTTGTTTGTGAATACCTTTATTATTACGATGTTCATTCAGAAGTTGAGCATCTCCAATCAACTCAAACGTGTGCAGTGCAAATGAGATATCAGTCGCATCTAGCTACAGAGTAGGTACTAGATACAGAAGATCCATGATGCAATATAATATTTGGCTATTTCGTGTCCTCGTAACAAGAAGTTTCTGTCTGCCATTGGAAGATATAATATTGAGATATTGAGGTTCAAAATTTGAAACTCGAATAAAATTTTCAATAACCCATAGAAAATTCAATTTCTAGATAACTATTTCAGATATACGTCTCAGTTTCACGCAATTAACAGGTAAAAATTGTTGTTCCAAGCGATAAAGATCAAACACAATTCAAATAAAACTATGTTGCTCAAAAAATAGCTTATCTGTTTTAAAAAAAATGTAATTACATAATTGTTGCAATTTTTTTAAATGAAATAACTTTGCTCTTAATTGTAAATGGAACCTTGATTTAATAAAAAATAAATATAAAGTGTTTTAAAAAAACTTACACATGTATCCGCGAACTTACAAAGAAGTTTGACATGTTTAAGATAGGGTTGTAAAGTTTATAAATTATTGTTTATTTTTAATAAAATAAACTCACAAAATCTTTTTTTTTCAAAGTCATGGCACGCCATTGTTATTTAATTCTTGTAGGTGGCTACGATTATAATACCATCCATAATCTGTTAGGATAGCCAGGAAAAAGTTTCTGCGATACTAACAAAAATATAATCGTCGTCTTTGCTAACGGAGAAATGTCACGCTCCTCTGTGGAAATATGATTGTATTAATTGCAAAGTAAATGGAAAACTTTGTAATTAGCCGGGCATTGTTCATGGAGAAAAAATAATTTACAAATTGGATAGACGGGAGGCCGCCAGGAACAGGCAGATACGCCAAGGGAAAAGCTTTAGTTAAGAACTAACTAAACTTCTCTTTGCGCTGCTGTCGCCCTGGTAGCCTAGAACTTAACCCATGTATTTTCACAGTGGAGCAAAGTGGAAAAGCCTGTATAAAGGGTGTTGATATTTTGATTATTAAAACATTACTAATAATGTAGGTATTTAGTTATCAGTTTTATCATCTATAGTTCTTTTTGTATGTGATACCTCACAAGTGCGCCCCTGTCTGTACAGTGTAAAGGCATGTGTGCTATGGCGCCACCCAGTTGGGCAGCGTTGTAAGTCGGGTTAAGGTAAGGGCTGTAGGAAGAGCTTTATTAATGCGGATCTTAAAGAGGCCTGGATTATATGAAGGAGTAAAAACAGATGCCAGTAGCTCGTTCCACATGCGAGCCGTCTTACACAAAAACTTGTTGAAGAAGCGGCCCATTCCCATCCTGTGAACGGTGCACCGGAATTAATGCTCCTAGCTCCCAAGAGCAGGTTCCATTAAAATACCTGTAGAAAAGATTCAGCATTTCTACATTACGTCTTTGAATTAGAGATTGCAATCGGTCTGTTAAAAATGGATTGTCAATCAGATAAACTTATTATAGAAATTAAAAAAAAAGTTTTTTCTATTTCAACTATTCTACTACCACTTATTTACAACACAATAATTGCAAAATCTATAATCTTCTATATAAATCAGAAAATTTGTGGGCTGAAGCAACGGAAAATTTCTAGAAAGCTTTGTTTTTCCGTCCGAAACATTAAGGTCAATCCAGTTTTTCTTAGTTCAAAACTACATTTGATTAATGAACAATGAAACTATGAAGTATCCATTAAACTGTTGAATGTGAGTTTCTTTATTTTCTGATTAATGTTATGTTTCAATATTTAAATAAGAAAAAGTTGTCGCTTGTTAACAATAATCTGTGAAGTAGATAGGTATCTAGTTATACGACGTTATTCCAAATTCAAGAGTTCTAAAGAAGTCGGCTCAGTTAATTCTAATTTAATTAGAAACTCAAAAATTTACAAAACCATTTTTTTATGAAATACCACGGGAATTTTTTTCCATACAGCACCAATGAAAGTTTTTTTGACTTTGACGTTTTATATTTCTGACAGCTTAATTTTCCGATTTTTCGCACAAATAAAGTATATAATATCTTTAGTTATTTTTACGATCTCTCTGACTCCATGATAGTGAATCCATATTTATACAATAAAACACAACACAGATTGCGCTTCGTAAAAAATTTTTTACAGAAATTTTTTCGCTTGCAAATTTAAAAAAAAAACTGATTTTGTTTTATTTAATTTTGACTCACAAAAAAACTATGTACTGTCTTTCTTGTTTATAAATGAATGATCCGATTTTGTGGATTGAAATTTTTAAAAAGTCGCCATCAAAAATACTTCATTATATATTTTTTACAAAGAATTTCTTGCAGAAAAAAAAGTAATGCAAGTTAACTTTTTTAATGTTGCAATTAAATCTTGTCCCAATATGTATTACAAACATACCCAATTAAATATTTAGCTTTATATTCAGACATGTTAGAGCACCGTGCAGGTTAGCTTTGTTTGTTTTTTCCAAAAGACTATTACGTTTTTGCTTCATATTTCCGAGATCGTTATACGTTTTTTATAAGGGTTCTGAGTTTTCTCAAATTTGTTTTGTTTTCTGAAGTTCCTCATGGGTCTATCCTTGGACCGCTTTTGTTTCTGCTATTCATTAATGATAATGATTCAGACATCATTAATTGGAACTATTTACTTCAAATAAGAATTTTAAGAGTTAAGTTGGAAAACTTCTAGATACTTAATGAACTGGTCACCAAACAGAATTTCATCACGATATTGGTTCAGTCATCATTCATTCGCACCATTTACTTTTTTGCAGGTGACTTGAAACTGTACCATTCAATTGAAAACCTACTTGACTGCGTGATATCGACCTTGTCTCAAACTGCGCCAAAATAAATGGCCTTAGTTTCAGAACACCTAAGTGCAATATCATCTCATACGCAAGATCAAAGAATCTGTATTTATTTATTGGATGATTTTTATAGCGCCGTTTTTGTGAGATATCACCTCAGGGGCGCTTTACAGTTAATGCAGATTAGGGTGTATCGATTTTTAACATTTTTTTTGTTTTCAAATTCCAAGTTGAAATAAAGTTGCTACTAGGTACCACAACTTACCACAATTTTTATTGGATTTTTAAAAAAATGTGTAGGTCTCCCGCACAAGGCCTAAAGTTTTAATTTTTTTCAAAAAATATCAATTTTTTTTTTAATTTAAAAAAATAAATTCATAACTTTTGTGTTTATTCCAAGTTAAAAAACAGTAATATTAGGGCATAAAAATAAGTAAGAAACGGTTTTTTTTTATAAAATATGGTATTTTGGTCTCCCGCACAAGCCCTAAAGTTTGTTAATTTTGATGAAATTTTGTAATTTTGTGTACATATATGAACCATGTTTTTTTAATGTTTAAGCCACCGGAATTAATTGTACTTTTCTTACAGAAGGCATAAAATGAGACAATATATATATATACATAATTCTTATATACATACACTAAAAATATATAGCACATATATACTATATATATATAATATGTTTTATACCTGAAAAAAGATAGTTGGACGGTGTAAATTGTATGAGAAAGGTGTTGAAAGAAACTGATGTTATTTGCTATTACTGTTGTTTATTACAAAAGTATAAAAGGTTATAACATGTCATAAAATGTAGTATAAAAACTAAGTACAAAATGTTGCTGATTACTTTCCATACGACATAAGTGGCAGTTTTCTTGTTCTACTGCAAATTTACTGACTTGTTTAAGTATTCGTCCTTTCATCTTGGCTTCAAAACCTTAAATCAAAGTTATGTATAGTATTTACATAGGCCTAGTGAAAATTTTATAAATGTTATTACAGTTCCCAAATGAAATTTCAATTTAATATGGAAGACAATTCTATTGCAGAAGAGTTGGCCAAACGAAACCCCGGCAACATCTCGCACGCCAGGTGGCTTACTCTGGCAAATCGAGTCCTTCGTTTGTATGTAGCCACCGATGATCCGACCCCTCAGCTAAGAAAGCTTGCAGAGTTCATGATGAAGGTCTACATACCATCATGGTTCTCAATTAAGTGCAATCCCCAAATCCCGCAACCTTCCATTCATTTTTTTAAAATGATTCTTTTCAGCAATTACTTGGTAGATGAGCTAAGAAAAGTCGTCCATGCAACGTTACAGATAAATGCTTTCATGGCTCACCCAGAGCATGTTTTGATAGCTATGCTGTTCGATGAACGAAAACATATCAGAGCCTTGGCTTATAAGAGAATCCAGAAAGCTCGCTCAACCGTAAGGAAAGGGGTAAGGGTATTTAAACCCCCTCAGATCAATTTTGATGCCGAAGACTATATAGATATGATTGATTGGAAATCCACTTCAGTAACCGAACCCCCTCTTGTTACTGATATGAGCCTTGAAAAGTTGGAGTCAATTGCGGAAACTGGCAGAAGTGGAAGGGTTGAATTTAGAATTCCTTCTCACACTCAAGCGGTGGAACGAATTGTCAAGGAAGTCACAGAAGCTTTGAAGCGAGTATGTGGGCTAATCGAAAGAGATAGTTTTATCCGTGCCAGACTGGAAGACCGTAAAGAGTTACCTACGTTCGAGACCAAGAGCCAGTACAAAACTTCTGCAAAGGATTAGAATTTAAGTAAGTTTTTTCGACTATTTTGTAGTTATAATGTTTCTAAATAACGTCTTTATCATACTGTCTTCCATATTAAATTGAAATTTTATTTGGGAACTGTAATAACATTTATAAAATTTTCACTAGGCCTATGTAAATACTATACATAATTTTGATTTAAGGTTTTGAAGCCAAGATGAAAGGACGAATACTTAAACAAGTCAGTAAATTTGCAGTAGAACAAGAAAACTGCCACTTATGTCGTATGGAAAGTAATCAGCAACATTTTGTACTTAGTTTTTATACTACATTTTATGACATGTTATAACCTTTTATACTTTTGTAATAAACAACAGTAATAGCAAATAACATCAGTTTCTTTCAACACCTTTCTCATACAATTTACACCGTCCAACTATCTTTTTTCAGGTATAAAACATATTATATATATATAGTATATATGTGCTATATATTTTTAGTGTATGTATATAAGAATTATGTATATATATATTGTCTCATTTTATGCCTTCTGTAAGAAAAGTACAATTAATTCCGGTGGCTTAAACTTTAAAAAAACATGGTTCATATATGTACACAAAATTACAAAATTTCATCAAAATTAACAAACTTTAGGGCTTGTGCGGGAGACCAAAATACCATATTTTATAAAAAAAAACCGTTTCTTACTTATTTTTATGCCCTAATATTACTGTTTTTTAACTTGGAATAAACACAAAAGTTATGAATTTATTTTTTTAAATTTAAAAAAAAATTGATATTTTTTGAAAAAAATTAAAACTTTAGGCCTTGTGCGGGAGACCTACACATTTTTTTAAAAATCCAAAAAAAATTGTGGTAAGTTGTGGTACCTAGTAGCAACTTTATTTCAACTTGGAATTTGAAAACAAAAAAAAAGTTAAAAATCGATACACCCTAATGCAGATATTACAAAAAAAATATAAATATTACAAATTGAAATTGAAATTAAGTTAAATAAAATGAAGTACAGAAACAGGTGACACGGAGATGGAAAATCTGCTGCAAGAATCCTAGGTCGTGAGGAAACTGGACCAGCTGCTGCAGCGAGAGAGTCCACCGCGTCCACCAACGTATGTTTTTGATTATGAAATCATTTTGAAAGTCTTATATCATATCAAAGATGTTGCGGTTATTTATGACAATAAACCAACTTTTCACCAACACATCAGCGATTTTGTAAGAAGAGCATTAAACCTTGTTGGCTTCGTAATTAGAAATTCGTATTTGTTTCATAACGTACAAAATCTATTTAATTTTGCGTCTCTACGAATATTACCAATGGCTATACCCATCTATTTTTACCACTCCTTAGAGACACGAGATGTATTACTTTGATTAAATATTTTTTATTTTACTAAACGCTTACATATATAATAATTAGATTCAGGCTCAAATGAATAAGAGTTGCACTATCGAGGACATCGCCTCCTTTTGTTCATAAACTCACTCATCATAAAATGCACTTACAATCAGTGACAGTTCGTGATTGTTGGGTGTACTAGAGTGCTAATATTACAAAAAAGGCACTATTGTAGCTGAAAACTATTTTTGATTTTTTTTCGAAAAATGAAATTTTGAAAAAAAAAATTTCAGCTTCAACAATATTAATAATGCAATTTTTTTGTAATATTAGCACTCTAGAACGCCCAAAAATCACGAGCCGTCACTGCATACAATGTTTGTGTCTCTGCAAATACATTGCATTCGTAGGTATAAATTTTAAATGGCGTTGGTAAACAATATAAATTCATTATCTGTGTGCTAGAAGTATGATAACCTAACACTAACAGTTATGTTGTGGCTCGCCATAGTCAGATTGTCATCGGTTGAAACGAATGATAACCAGTGTGTTTTAACCATTAATAAAGTTTGCTGGACAGTGGTGGAAGTAATTTTAGAGGTAAAATTATAATATTTGTTTAAATTCAAACCACTTATATTAATGTAATGCATTTCACTTAATATTTTTATTTGGTGGTGGCTGGATTGTAATTAAAGGATTGTATTGATGATGTAAATTATAATTATTATGCCGTTTATGTTTTATGCAAATAGATTTTTAAATATTTTAAATTATTCTCGAAGCAATATCCTTAATATTAGTGTATGACCTTATCCATAGATGGCACTAGATTATTCTATTAGTTTACCCATAGATAGCGAGTATTGTAGAGATAAATCGAGTTATAAGTAAGGTGAAAACCTCAAGGTCGGGGTCCATATTTTTCCAACAGTCTGCTAATTAGGATATTACAGCCCGTTGTCAATCTATCACATTGAAAGTCAAAGTGTTTTGTTGAACCCGGAGTTTTATTAAATAAGATAGTTTGTGAAAAACCCCGGAGACACAACGGAAATTTATTTTTTTTGCTGAAAAAAAGTACTGAACACTTTTAAAGAGAACCCAAATTTTCATATAATGTACTTTTATAAAATAAAAACAAATATTTTTTTATTCTTCAAATTTTCCTTTGAAAAATAATATTTTATTAATTTACAATATATGCTCAAAGTCATCAAAACTTCGGTTAGAAATTCGGTCAGTTAAATCTTTTTGACAAACCGCTATTACTCGATACTATAAGTTTGATAGAGAAAGACATGATTTGAGATTTTCACGGCCATTATAGCCTTTTATTTTAAATTACACATCTGCCCTGATGATGGACACTGGATGCTGTCCGAAACGTGGGCTTAATGTTAGGGTAGAGCAACACGGCATAATTCCCCAAAAATAAATCATTCAAATTAATCGAGAAATTTGGATTGCGCTTTTATTATAAACGCCGAAAAATAAATGAATCCAGTTTTTTTTTGGCTTCATTATTTCTGGCTTTCACCCTTCAAGGGTGTTTTTGGCCATCATTAAAATTATTGAGAAATGAAAGGTAAATTCAAATATTAATTTTATTAAAATAGGCAAATTTCAAAATTATAATGAAAATTGGGGTCGAGTTCAGACTTAGAAAAGATGAGATGTTGAATGGAGGGGAGACAATTTTAGATAAGGCTTGATAGAAGAGAGGATATTTGTTTAGAGAGGGAAAACCAAAAAATATGTGATCTAAAGTTCCCACTTCTAGATCACAGAATGTACAATCTGGGGAGTCGGGGATGTGAATTTTAAAAAGATGGGAAGGAACGGAACAATGTCCGATCCTCATTCGAATGAGTGAAGAAATTTCTTTTTTGGATAATGAGGGAATTGCTGAAACCACGGTTTTGATGGAATAGTCCTTTGTATTGAGGCATAGCAGGCTCCCTTGGATTGACTAGCAATGTGCCAATACTCCGACCAAACATTGCGGGATCTATCTTTGATGATGGAAAAAATGTCAGATAGGGGAATGTGGTTTACGAGGGTAGCAACAGGGTTGGACGCTCCTTGTTTTGCCAAGGCATCCGCAATAACATTACCCATGACACCAACATGTCCAGGAATCCAAATCAGAGTTACAGATTTACCAGAGCTTTGAATGGAGGCTATCATCTCTCGAATAAGGCATACAAAGTGATCATCAGGATGAAGAAGAGGACTGGATTTAAGTTTTTGGAGGAAACTGAGAGAGTCAGAGAGAACGAGGGAATGTTTAAAATTATTTTTGAGTATATATTTGAGAGATTCTATTATTGCAATGCACTCGGCTGAAAATATTGAAAAATGATTTGAAATTGAATGAAATATTCTGTTATTAGAATTATTGTGGTAAACGTTAATACCTTTATCACATAAATTATTATTTATAATAATTGTTAACCTTTATCACAGTTAGGAGAGTCGGGAGATTTGGATCTATCAGTAAATAAAAGAGAAAAGTTGGGCCATTTAGATGAAATAATGTAATTGAACATATTATTGACACTTCTTCTATATTATTGACACTTCTTCTATATTATTGACAGTTCGGGCCGGGAGATTGGAATGACTTTTAAGGATTCCGATCCCTTCTAATATTGTTGGGGATAGGGTGACGTGACTATATTTTAATTTGTATAAGGAAAGTAGATCATGTTGAATGATGTGAAGCTCTGAGAGAGACTTAAAATTTTTACAGATGTCAGGAAGGGGTTTAGTTGAAGCTCTGATTGTAGATGAATAGGTTGAGTCAATGAACAACGAGACGCTGGGGATAACCTGATGACATTTAGAATTTAAACATTTACGAATAAATTTGTCAGCAAATAGTTGACGCCTTAAATAAAGAGGAGGATCAGAACATTCTACTTGAAGGGAATTGCTGGGTGACGATTGCATCGCTCCAGTTATAATTGGCAAAGATTTAGATTGAATTTTGTCTAATTTATAAAGTAAATTTTTTGAGGCACTACTAAAAAGTGGACAGGCATAGTCGAGATGGCTTCGAATAATTGCGTTGTAAAGCAACTTGATGCAAGTAGGGTGAGCTCCCCACCAAACGCCAGATAATGATCTGATGATATTTATTTTTTTTTCGCATTTAGTAACTAAATTATTAATATGGGAAGACCATTTAAGTTTCCTATCAAATGTTACTCCCAAAAATTTTACTTCAGAAGCGTTGGGGATTGGAGAATTTTTTAATAAAATTTGAACGGGGGGGTTTTTATGGCGATTTGAGAAGGTGACACACTGAGTCTTTTGGATTGAAAGTTCAAAACCATTTAACGTGAGCCATTTGCAAAGGGCATTCATGGCTTCGTTAAGATACTTGA
Organism: Hesperophylax consimilis; assembly: GCF_061612785.1. Lineage (NCBI taxonomy): Eukaryota > Metazoa > Arthropoda > Insecta > Trichoptera > Limnephilidae > Hesperophylax > Hesperophylax consimilis. The sequence continues at coordinate 4,470,254 of NC_142840.1, read as the reverse complement.
CGGCAAGATGGATGATTTTGGATGATAAGAAGAAAGCTATGTCATCTGCGAACTCAATAACTTTTACTTGTGGGGGAATAGTGACATGCATATCATATGTGTATATATTATACAGTAAGGGGGACAATACATCGCCTTGTGGTAAAATGAAGCCAGTTAAATCATATTATTTTCCAAAATATTCTACAATTACATCGTGTTTCCATTTTTTTATATATTTTTTAATTAAATTATCTATATTTTGTGTTGTTATAATTAAGCGTTACAAATACATAGTTAATATTGTAGATACTGTTATTTATACCAAATGATATAAACTACAATGATATTAGCCACATAAAATAAGATCCAGTGTCACGCGGAGTTATGGATATAGAAGCGAATGGGAAGCCCCGATGAAAAGGAAGTGATAACATTGTCATTCTCGGCGCTGCATTAAATAGACACAATTTGTACCCTGCAGAATCCTTGTATTATCATAAACGGTGGAGCCTGGATTCTATGAATTATTCGCGGGAAGTTTGCTAGAAGCGCTCGCTGAAAATTGTTACCACCAGCAGCGAATACCATAAGTGTCGCCTGACTGAACATGCGTGTTCTTTAAATAATGGAACGTGCCACGTATTTTAATTTTTTTTATTAAATAAGTAAATTCTCTAATGATATAGGAACTTTGTATTTTATCCCTCCTTATTCAGAATGCTGTACCTACAGAGATCGGTTCTGTCTCCGACATTATTTTTGTTGCACATCAATGACTTTTTGACATGTGCACCGATTCATTGCTACGCGGATGACAGTACAGTTCATGATAGTTTTTTGTTTGACAAGCCCCCAAAGGGCACACAAACTCCAACGGCTCGGAGGGCTTTGAAACAGAGAATGGACGGTTATTTCGAGAGTATTTCCTTCTGGGGTAAAAATAATCTCGTCGAATTTAATGTTTCGAAGACCCAATCCTGTCTGATTACGTCTAAAAGGGATCTCAATGATAATCTAGTCTCCTTCAACGGAAGCTCTCAATAGTCTATAGCCAGTGAGACTGTGACAATAAGAGGAAGGTGGGAGAGTACCTGGTTGTTCAAATCTGGTCACCAAACACAGCTAAAGAAATTTCAAGCAACGTTTCTATTCTGAATGGAGGTCTAACACCAGGGCGATACTGAGAGTATTTTAAACTCTGGAACGTGCCGCAGAGTATCTTCATCCCATAGAACCAATGTGACATTGTGAATTTTGACATATTTTTACGACTTTTTATGTTTGAAATCACTTTTTGACTGTTGATTTGAATGTAATTTTTTTATTCAACCTGCGTGGATAATTCAGAGAGCTGTATAGTGAATGTTAATTTTTATTACTCATGTCTATAAACTTCTATTAGATACATATTTTCCTATGCTCTATCTCTTTCTAAAAATATATTTGGTAGGTACTACAAAATTTATTAAATTTTAAACAGACCAAATTTGTATTTCTCAAGATTTTCTTTTAGTCCCTAGGTACGTACCCACAAAAAAATTATTTTGTTTTTTCAATTTTTCTTCCTAATTCTAAAGTTATAGTTTTCCCTACAATGCATTAAAAAAAAAAAAAAACAATTTAATTTTTTTGTGGAGTCAGCTTTTTTTATTTATTTAAGGAGAAATGTTTTCGTTGCATTTAGTATCTACGTCTTATTTTTAACATCCATCCACCATCCAGAACATAATGTGTGACATATATATTTAAAAAAAAAGTAATAAATTTTACCGCATTAACCTTATTTTAGAGTTTCAGTATTCAAACCTTAATTTCAATAAATATTTTTTGAACTACAATAATGTCAATCGTTCACAAAAAAGGATGAAACACAAATATATTTTTTATAATACACCTAAATTAACACAATTTCCGTGTTTCAGATTTTTTTTTCAAAATTTAACTTAAATATCGGGAACCCAATTTTATTTTCCATAGTGCTACATTTATACGAAAGGATTGTTAACATTTTCATAAAAAAAAAACCAAACAGTTTTCTCATCAATAGACCATGTCCCCAAAAATACATTTTCGCGACACTGTGTGCCGAAAGTATACTACATATTATTTTCAATGAATAAATTGTGAAATAACATAAATTCATCGAATATTTTTTTTATGTTTTGAACACGCGACCTTTGGATTGCCAGCATTATCCCTCGACCACGAAGGTCGTCAATGGTCGGAGGCTGATTGATATGGTTGTGTTTTTCTCTGTTTTATATAATATTTTATTATTCACGTTAGTCTTAATAATTGACGTCTGCATCTGCCATTTAATGTACCTATTTGATATTTTTACTTCCAGAAACACAAATTAATTTTATGAATAAGTTATTTTGGTAGCAACCAGCAAAGTGAATATTATCAAAATGTCTTTGGGTTGATTACTCACAAATGGTTTTATGGCGAATCAGGGTAGTGGCAATTCAATACACTTTTTAAAAGTGAAATAAGGTCTTTAAAAGTGTTAAAAACGCCCAAACTTTAAAAAAACCTAACCTAATTGAACCTAGTTCTTTCATAATTTTTCATTACATCATATCACTTTTAGTGTGTTGAATTGGCACTGTCCTGAGTTGCTCGGTTACCCTCACAAATATCACTTCAGATTCCGTTATTGAAACACAAATTCTTCATTAAATGGCGGGAAGGATACAGAAAATACGAAAATATATGGCCCAGTGGTGAGCAACACACAGCCCGCGAGCTATCGTACTGCCCACTAGGCTAAATAAAATATTTAAAATTATTATCAATCGACCGTTTCTGTTATGTTTGGCAAATAAATTTAGCGGAAAACTTCAGTCTTTCTTCAAAGTTATAAAATAGACCATCAAAATAATCAGATTTTACTTGAATGTTCTTAAAAAGATAAATTATCTGCTTCGACCTTAAGCGTAAAAAAACACCTCCACAGCGCAACGCGTTTTTCGATGAAATATATTTTTAGTTTCACTCTTTATAGAATACCAAAAGTTTTCTTGACTTTGTTTATTTTTAACATTCCGAACGTATGAAAATTGGCTGTTGCACAAAACTGCAACCTTAAATTACAAATATTTCCAAATGAAAAAAATCAACAGCATTATTTTATTGGTTTGGCATTGGCGATATAAATTTATATTACATCGCCATTTTTTTTAAAGATCTATGTGTATTTTAACCCTAGAAGCCTAATCTATTTTATAGGTACATAAAGCCTTAACATACGTCTCAGAGGCGTGCATATGTAAATGACAGCCTGTAGGCCAATATATACCTACTTGTGCCCTATTCTTTGATGGAAAGTTAAGGTTTGTATATAAACTAATAATAAAACACAGTTTTATCAATGAAAACTAAGATCACAGGTATTTAATACAACGAATCAAATCATTATGCTTATATTCAAACAAAAAAATCATCTTCTTAAAAATCAACTTGAACATACGTTTTTTTTTAAATAAACTTATATTTTTTTGACATTAATTTCTTATTTATAGGGCAAACATTAAAAGTAATCATGCTTTTAATTACAAGCTTTAATTTTAGAGCAATCTACATAGACATCAACTTTGTGCTCAGAAAATACTGACTTTTTGCACTTACAGCACTCTAATGTCGACATTATATTTTTTTTAGCAGCAAAAAGCTCAGTATTTATGTTTGTTTGGGCTCTGGTTCTTGTGCCTGAAGTTTGTTGCCTGAATCAGTAGGTTTGGCGAGAATTTGGCTTATATTTTGCTTTTTTATCTATATAAGTCGGAGTTTCAAGTTTCATATCCATCCAAGGCTTAACCGAATCTGTGCTGAGTTGTTTAGTGAATTCTCTTTTGTTTGATGGTTTATTTGATCATTTTGTGGCCATAAATTACAGCAGAATTGACAAAAGCCATGTTCAAGATGCCATAGAATACAGTCATTGACCATCTATTAGTTTTGCGGCTGCACCACACTGAGGAGCACATTTGATCAAATTTATCTACTCCTCCTTTGGTTTGGTTCTAGAAATGAATCATGTCTGGTTTGCCACTTGAATTTTTAATTATTGCATTTTCATCACAAGATAAAGGGTATACCATATTTGCAGGTGGTTTGTACGATAGAAGTGTCAGAGGGCCATCAAAACAAAACGTAGAATTGCCAACAGGTCGAGATATCGAGTTCTTCAATTTTTTTGTGAATTTCCCGCTTATTTGATCGAATATTGACCAGTAGATTTAATTTATAATTTGAGCTGGTCCTCGAGAGGTGCGGACTTTATTCATAGCTGAAGTTCTGTGCGATGATTGACCCCTATTTGTTGACCAAACATCCCGCGTCCATTCTTACCACGAAGAGTATTTCCAGGAACACGATAATTTCGCCATGAGTTGGCAGATTGCAAAGCATGAGCAGCATCAAATGCTAGTACTAATTTTGAAATTTTGAGTCGGCTTTTTCAGTGGGAGCAGATTCTTGTAAAGGGAAAGCCTCTTCAGTTATATAGTTATTCTCATCTTCGCTTTGAATTTCGTCCAAACTGGCTGTCCTTGTCTTCAGAAACTGATTTTCCTATAGAAAGACTATCTTCTTAGTCTAAAATTTTCAAAATATCGTTACTGTTTAATATATTAGAACATGACATACTGGTATCTGAAACAATGCCAAAATAAACATAAAATGGATGAAAAATTAACGAAAGTAAAAACATATAATCTTAGTCAAAAGTTACATAAAGCCTAAACATACGTCTCGCAGGCGTACTATACCTCAAAAACTCAAAAATGGCTGGACTTACCTTAGTGATGCAGGTACCATCGGCGAGCTCCTGTCGGCCACTAGGTTGGTTAAAAAGCACGAGGCGCTAACTTCAACCGTTAGAAATAGACATAGAATTTAAGATTGTGTGTACGCCTCGCAGGCGTAGATAAGGCTTCTAGGGTTAAAATACTCATTTCAGAAATTTCAAATAGGTTTGCGAAACTACTGACTGCAAATTTAATAATATCAAGCTGTATGCATGAGAACGGATAAATTGGCCCTCCGGCTAAAAAGGTTGATTATCACTGCTATAGCCTGTCTGCTTTGGTGTTTGGGTATTGTTGTTCAATAATAACCTTTATATGTAACAATATGTGTTGATTTTCTATATAGAATCTGGGGTTAAGTTATCACGGCCATCCCAGACACGTAACGTGACGTCATACATTGAAGCAAAGTCACCTTTATTATAGGCCACGATGGCAAGCTGATTAAATGCTGATTTTATGTCCCCCAGGCACAGCCCCCTTTACTGAAGCATACTTTGTCTCTTTTATGGTATTAGAGATCTTGTCTAGTGGGGAACTTGGAAGCCCTAAATCATGGCACTTGATTTTTTTTTACTACGGTTAGGATTTTTCAAACACATTAAATGCTTTTAAGGGCCTTAAGTTAAATTACAGTTGCGTCGGGACTCCGGTCATGTGACCATTGTTTTATTAGTTAGCGGTTAAAGATCGTTTGAATCATGATAAAATGAATCCTCGGGTGTTGCAAAGCTTTAAGCAGTTGTAAAAATCGTGTCCCAGGGAGTAAAGCAACATAATAACTTTCCGACATTTGGACCGCATTCACCAGCCCGGAAGTGTGGTGTCTGAAACAGGAAATACCATTTCAGCGGAGTAACGGGTTCATTGGGCTGATTCGGGGTAGATTTCAAGAGACCGATTTATCGCCCCCCGCAACCCTCCCCCTCCCCCTACACACCGCCAGCACGCCTTTCAGAACTTTGGGTGCCGAAGGTTCATAAATCGTAAATGGTTTTAAGTTTAAAGGACCTCGCACTCGAAGTTTATGCTCCATTTAAAAAAGTACGTAATATTATGGTAACGGATCCCTTAAATATAAACCAGATCGAAATAAAAAAGTTTTCGAGTGAGTTCATCACCCGCGGTGAAAATCTTCAATGAAATATGACTGCCAAAGTTAGCTACAAAAGTCTTCTTAGAAAAATCCTGGTTTAAAATGTCGAGCATCGTAGAATTTAGAATAAAATCGAAAGAAAACAAGGATTTGCTGAATTTGGATTAACCAAATTTTCAAATTGGTTTTGGAAGTAAATAATAATCTCTATCTCCTTGCTGGCATTGATTGTACAAATTCGTTAATTCAAACTTTGGAAAAGTTATGAAAATTTTGATTGCTTTGTGTTTAAGTTTTCACAATTTCACTCCGCTATATTTTATCATGGTGATGTTTAAAGAAAAAAAATATTTTCTTATATAAATTCCACAAATAGAAACTCAAAATTCTGTCAAACGTTAAATTATGTATTTACGGTAGTAGAATTACGTTAATTTTATGCTGCTTTGCTATTACTAGTTCTCCTTCGTTGATTGTTTCAAATAATCTTGCAGTGTTCGTTTTTTTCGATTGTTTTTTGGAAATCCCTGTCCTTTAATGCCGGGTACCTACCAAGAAGAGTTACTTATTAGACCGTCTCCTTACTCGACCGCAAAAATTGTTGATCAGACGTAAAAAATTCACCTCTGTAATTAAGAAATTTGATGAACTTTGGACCCCAATTCAAAGTGGTGTAAAAAAATAATTAACGAAGGTACCTATCTATTTCATGAAGCAAAACGGCACAAAAAGTCATTCCCTTAAAACAACCAAACTCCATTACGGTACTGTAAATCTGTATCAAACCTCTTCATAATGATGGCTCAAGAAGGAGAAAGCAAAAAAATGTCTCAGGCCCCTAAAAACATCCAACCATTATTGTCTGCAAAAATCTCAGGTCGAACCTAAATAGTATCTTGTACATTTATTTATCATAACACGTAACTCACTTACCTATATCGACAAAGTAAAACCTTTTGCAGAAGTACATAAAGAGATAATAAAAAGATTGGTGTGAATCGACAGTGAACACGATTCTACACTTCTCCTTGCCCATGGGACGATGGTGCAGTGCCCGTAACGATACTGCAATGCACCGGAATACAATGACAATCTACAGATGCTGCAACTGTTTTAGCAAAATATTATGATTTCAGTAATTTTTGTGTGTAATTTTGATTGTCACTATTCGCTCCTTGATTCGGTGATAAAGATATGAATTTGATAACTAAGCATTCTTCTTGCTGTTATCACAAATACCATCATTAATGTGTTCCAATTCATCTCTTCGTTATTTCTTCTCAGAAATAATTTTGATAACGGATATTAATCATTGTAGAAATTTAAACCAAAAAATACAGTGTTTGGCAAGCCTAAGCACGACGGAAGTTAAAATTTTAGTATTCTTCTCTCTCTCTTTTCATTTCATATTATTATTATTCAGAATGCTGTACTATTATTCAGAATTATAGTTTTAAAAAGCATACATTTATTTATAGGCGTGTTGTTAACAAATGAACGTTTAGCTAGATTCCTAATATTGACATATTTATAAGTAGCATGTGATAAAAAAAAATTAAAAGTTATAAAAATATGGGATTCGAACCCGGGTCCTGCATAACGAGTTTCAAACGCTCTGCCTCTAGACCGCGAGGAGAGGTATATCGCGCCACGAGAACCGCGTATACAACGTGTACTCCTCAAATGACTTGTCCCACGAAAATTTACGTTTTCAAACACGGCATATTAATAATATCACATAACGTCTCGTTAACGCTTTATATAGGGTCGAATCGAAGATATATCGGCAGTGTGAAGTCATATCTGTCGTTTTTCAAAATATTTATTTTTGGAAAAGATCTATCGTGTTTTAACAGTCTCATACCCGTATGGAGTCTGAATTTTAAAAACATTTCTAAATTTTTAAAAACTCACTTAACTGTGTTTTTTACTAAAAAAAAATGTCACGCACGTCTGCGAGGGTAATTAGTCGCGTTATCGGCCTTGATTAGTAATTTCAATGATTCAAAATAAAAATAATTAATCAAAATACCGAGCGACTCTACCGGCTCGATTTGTAAGATAAACAAATTTATGTAATTTTTTACTACATTATTACAAATCGTGTAGATATCTTCTTATATGTATGCCTGACGCATCACGAGAGCATTTTATCACTTTTCCTCGTATTAAGAAAATCACAAAAAGAAAAAAAAATAGTTAAAGCGGGGATCGAACCTCGGTTCTTCACGACGACAGTCGGGCGCTCTGCCCCTAGACCGCCAAGCTGAGTTTAGAGAGAGACCTAAACTAGGTATATAATATTAACTAGGCTCCTATAGCGAAATGATCACGGTTTTTCGTGACGGTCATGAGTCGGATTTACTCCGGTCCTCCAGAATGCATAACGCGCGTAAAAAAGTTTCACTTCAAAATTGGGAAAAATGTTTTTCATTAAAAGGTTTGATAACCCATTGATGTTAAAATAAACACATTTCATTTCATTTTGGGATAGTTGTATGCATTTTTATGCGTCACCAACCTATTCGACGAGGATATCAAAGAAAACTGAAAATTGTCCACACATTGCTGGATCCTCGACTTTTCTGACCAAAAAATATTTTAGACACTTATTTACGTATCGAAATTACTGGACATAAGAGCAATTTTGAAATACCCTGAGAGCTGCAAAGCTTGTGAAGCTGTAAGCTAAAGACGGCGTAAAGCCTTAAAGCAGGCGGAAGTGCCTTAGTAGAATAAAAAGCTTGGTGTTAGCCGGGAATAAAAAGAGATACGGGGCATTTCACCGATTTTGCGATCTAGATCAACAAAGTAAAAGCCTGCACAGAGATCTTTGGATAAAACTTTAAATTGCTGCGATGGAATCTCTAAAGCACCTCAATTTGAAATCACGCTGCTTTTCAATTTCAAATTGCAATTTACTTTAATGGAACATTTGGCCTTTACTATACTCACTGCTAATGGCTTGCGATAATAACACAAAAATATTTAGAATAGTACTTATATAAAATTACGTAATTTGTGCGACTCAGTTATATTAAGATATATGATAAGAATATTAAAAAACTTGGCAACTACGGCAGAGAAAAAGCATTTGTTCTTAAATAAAATCAGTATTAAATCACACGCCCAGTAAACACACACTTAAAGTATTCTAAGACAAGTTATGTTTCGTTTTACCGGAATTCTTTTGCTCCTCACGACAGTGCTTCAGTAAGTAGTTTTGCTGCCCAATCGACTGAAAAAAGGTAAAGTGATTGAATTACAAAATATGCTGCGAACTGGCAAACTCCGTATATCAGTCCTTATATCTGCACTAGGCTGCGTACACCAATTCCAGAGATCGATTCGAATTTGTATTGAAAAAATCACGCTTTTCTGAAAAAAAAGTATTTTCAAGTAAGCATTTACTTGAAAATATTAAGATAATATCGGAGGAATACATCATAACATTATTATATTCTGCAAAATACAATTGAATTGTTTTTCAGCAAAATAAATATCTACCTTTGGGAGCTCCGACTAACTCTCAGTATTGTATTTTTCCTTTACTAAAAAATATAAAAGAGATATGAGTCTAACTGGATGAAAAGTAGAAAATGTGAGCAAAGCATATTTTAACCTTTGAATGCCTTTCAGAAGCAAATTTAAACAAGGATAAAGATACAACGTTTGAATTTTTATTGGACTTAAAATTAGATAAACACGTTGTTTGTTTATTTGTAACAGTGTTATTTTATTACAATTCACATTTCCAATCTCCCTTCCATACGTCTATACCAGCCTTATTGATGTATTAAAATTACTGTACTGATTTCAACGTATCATAGTGATTTATTCTTGGGTTACTATGCCGTGTTAAGCTACCGCCTTATTTTGCCAACGTTTCGTTTGACTCATACACCCCAGCGATGCACACTGTAATGTTTTTCAAAACCTTAGCTAAAGAAGGAGGTAGGCTTGAATTACAATCTGATTTGTAATATCAAATATTTAATATGTGCAACTAAAACTATACTTATGATAATTATAATAATCACATCAATGAACAATGAACCTTGACTTTCTTCTGCCTAAACTTCTAAATACTATACACCCAAATAGAACCGACATTTTTACTATAGAGTAATGTATTTTAATATTTATTTTAAGCACGTAAGTTATGTCACTGAACTCAAATGTGATGATTTGGCCTTTTATCCTTTTTTTATTATTAATTTCATTAATTTTTTCACCGAAGTTTACTAACATCTATTTTTTTTTATTATTTGTATACATAAATCTTAACCTTTTTAAATTATTTATTGCATTTTATTTTTGTTACAATCCAGCTTGAATCTATCAATTGGTGCAGACTTCATATAGATAAAATTATTGTAACTCGATTCAACTCAAATATCTAACGATCAACTAATATTCATCATTACAATTAAGGTCCCTACGTGGTTTTTTTCGTTTCTTTTTACTCTCTTAATACTGGTTATTGTGTCCAAAACCTCTGATGCCATTATATAAAATCAATATTATATTTAGTTATATTAATTACAACATGCAAATTCAAATTCAATTCAAACTTGATCACATATTAATCAGTAGCCATTGATTCCCGTAATGTTTACACCAACTGCAGCACATAGTGTACCTACCGTTTAATTTGGTGACAGATACTACATGTAATTGAAATAGTTCAAAGGATTTTTCTGTGATGAATTAAATCTTTACTTGATAATTGCGAAAAAGGAGAAGAAATAGGTAAAAAGTACAAACAAAAGATAAAAGAGATATTAGGCCCATGTAAAAGACCCTTAAAAAAATAATTCCTTTCAATGCCTACTCACTTTAATCTCGGAGAAGATGTGTGGAGAGTATTTTTGTGGAAAGAAGGAGAGAAAGTTCTGGGTTATAATTTCAGTTCTGTGCAGCAACTGGCCCATAATGTTATTAAAACAGTGCTGGAATAGAACTTTCATAGAACTGAAATTTGATGAATTGTTCAAATTCTGAGAAAAAACTAGTCCTAATATTTTCTAAATGACGGTGATAGTCTGCGGACGAGAGACTTTGTCGCGGCGAGTTCCATTGCAACAGTTGCCTACATACAAATTAATTGCGGTATATGGACGTGCGTACACGAGCGATGCGATAGGGGGAAGTCCCGCAGTGCCGAACACATAAGCTATGGAGGTTGGTATTTAAAAAAACGAATGGATTTGTATTTATTTATTACACATTATTGGGTAAACTACAATCATAGACATGTAAATAAATCAACAAACAATCAACAGGATACAAACTAAAAGTGAAAAGAAAAGCTAATCATTCGCACCAATTTTTGGTTTATTATTCTGTGGCACCTAGTACCAAACATACTTATAAAATAGCACTAATGACCGAACACTCCTAATAAAGGTAACATCTATCACAAATATACTTATCAGAGCACTCTGGAATATCAGCGCATGCCTCGTGAGCCCATTCCTTACACGAGTTGCACTGAATCGAGTCCTAAGCATGACTTTCTAAACAAACACAATACGTTTCTTGGGTTGCGTGCGCAGATTGGTTACGCTTTTGATGATTTTTTTGAAACCGCAAAGTTTTAGTCTTTTTTATCATATCTTTTTTTATCTGTCTTATTAAATGCACTTTTTTAAAAATTATATTTAAAGAACTTTTTAAAAGAACTCTTACTTTTTAAGTAATCGAAAAACACATCTACCTGTGCTTTATTGAATCCAACTGCGCGCATCATCCTGGTAGACTCTGTTGTTCTTAGTGACGTTTCATATATTCTTAATAAAAATGCTTACCAGTTGTATTTTTTTGCACATTAAAACGATGAGGTATTTTGAGGTGTACAGCTAGATCAAATGCTAGTTTTAAAAATTCCTTTCTCGTCAATGGCATGCATCTATCAGCTTAGTCTTTGATGTGTATTTCTAAGACATTCTCATATTCTCTCCCTAAGATAGGTTATAATTCTACTTTTTTTTCTTCTCTTACAAGTTTCAGTTTATCATGTAAAGTAGTAGTGGGAATACCGGATCTTGAAGCAGCTTCTCTTAAGGACATCTTTTTCATAGTTACTTTTTCAATTGCAGCTTTTAAATTCTCGGGTTGCCAGTGACCTTTTTTTGCCCTCTCCATTATTTAAAATATGAGATTATCTGAAATAATAAAATACCACCATTAATATTATTTAAAATAATTGTGGAAAAATAATTGTTCGGTCATAGGGGAAAAGGCACTGTTCGGTCATAGGGACTCATAGAACAAAATTAACATTATAATAACCTTGAACATACTTATTTAATACAAGTTTTAAACACTAAAATTGTAAAAATACTTACCAAAGACAAATAAAACTCTAATAGGAATGTCACCACACGTAAATCTTGCAACAACCAGTATTTTTTTGTATGCACAATACATCATGTTCCCGCGCAAAATGAACGCGTCGGCTCTCACGGGAGCTACGAGCAAGACTAACTGCTGCCGAACCTCTCGCGACCTAATTAGCTGTCTCTTTCTTTACCACGACAATCGACCGCTTTTGTTCGCTTATTTGTTATAGTTTTCGTATTCGTTTCGTACTACCTGCCGTTCGGCGTTAGGGGACTTCCCCCTACTAGGGTGTTTATTTTAAATTTGAAACAGTTTCCAAATGTCGCCGCAACTAAAGTTAATCGAATGTCATTTATAAAAAATATAAGGGCTAGTTTCAAATAAAAGTGAGTGATGTAAATAATGATAATAATGAAGGAAAACTATAATTAATTTTTTGGTTTTATATAAAAAAAGATAATTTCAACTCTTGATTTCCATGAGATAAATAAATAAATTAAAAATGTCAAATAAAAACCTTGGAAAAAAAGGTTGTGAGCTCAATAAATTCTACATAAATAATAATCCTTTTCACCTAGAATGAAAAAGGGTTCCTAAATTTCAGAGCGTATTCAGCATCTTGCACAGTTTTAGAATTAGATTTGAAGGTATCCCTGGCGCCTCAGCATCACAAGGAAGCAGACGGAAAGCACGAGATGATCATTATCTCAGCCTGTTCCTAACGGATGCAGCCCCAGACACAGTATACATCTCCGTTCCCCGCTGCGCTCCTAGGCACTCCTAGCTATTCTGATCCTGGACAGAGCTAGGGATGTGAAAGCATTCACCAGGTTTTTTTTAAATCATTGAAATACTAATTATTTTCAGATTTTAATAAAGAAAGACACACATTACTGGATTACAAAGAGTCTGACAATATTTCAAAATCTCCTACTACATTCATGATATTTTGCGGAAGATGTTGCTTGTATAGTGATAGTGGACCTTATCCAATACAGATTAACTTAGTTGATAATATTTCAACATAAAACATTAAGTTAGAGTTTAAGAATTCAGTGTGCAAAATTTTATAGGTATTTTCATGAGCACGTCCAGTACCTGGAACATTAGCTGCAATTTTGCGGATGGGAATGCAAATCGTCAAATCATTGAGATGTTGTCAGGATGTTGTTGATCTTTGAGATGATGTACATGCAAGTTTGACAGAGGTTTGTAATTTGCAGATAAGGGATTAAAGTAAAATTATTGTATTATGTATGTTGTAAGCAATTGATTGTAATTAAAAGTAGGCACTCTTGACAATCGCATCGTAATGATAAAGGTTCAGGGGGTCTAGCACAGTGAAATCAACAACTTTACAATATCTGATCAATAGGCGTATCTATCTTTTTTACCAATTTCTCCAGCATGGTCACACCATCGATTAGCTATCGACCGATATTGATAATGCAATATATAAGATCTATGAATCGACATTCCAAAAAATCAAACGTCAAGCAGATACGTAAAAATATATTGATAAAAAATTGACAATGTTAAAATTAAATACTTACCTTCATATGTATTGGCAGTCCGCATTTATTTTTTGACAAGAAAAATGGAATTAACCAGTTGTTGAGGTTTTTAGTCACAACTATCAATAACTTTCGTTTCTCCAAACCCTAAACAATGTACCGTAATTGGCCTGAACAGATTTAACTCCTCGCGTGACTTTTTTCAATTCTTAGAGCTTTTTTAGAACAACTCTGTTCATTAAAAATGTAATATTTTTTACAACGAACGATATCATTAAAAAATACGTGATATTGATAGATAACAGAAGCTTTTCTGATACGACTAAGTATCTATTTGTCTATTTACTGACCATGCTTGAAAATATCACAAGCTAACCACAGATGACGAATTTAGTCGCTATCGGGACTACAAGGACGGGAAAGCTTACCGTGGTCGAGCAAACACAGTAAATGGCAAAGTATTTTGGAAAAAATACTATGTGGTATTATGGAAAAATATAAATTATTATGACGCGTAGGTAAATTGCAAACATTTGGGTAAGCTGAAATATAGATGGTTTAGATTCACCTTTTTAGCTAATAAATAGTGTATCTATGTGAATGATACAAAGATTATGAGCCAGAACAGATGATGTGTACATTTTAAAATACTTTGCATTTCATATTAATACAAAGTATCCATAAAACAAATATTCGTCATATTTTTGTCTACTTTTCGCATGTCACTTAAAAAAATATGGTTCCTAATTCATATACCCTAGTTAATAGTGAGTATCAACAAAGCTTACCTTCAACATATTAAAACCAAACTGAAAAAAATAACAAAAAAGCTTTCAAATCCTGTAATCAGAATAGCAAAAAAAACTTTTTAACTTGTCTGTTTCTCACATATAGTATATTATTTTATATCTTAAATTTATATTTAAAAACTTTTATGGAGTGTTAACCCTGGGGCATTCCCGCCAGCCAGCCTTACGCCGCTACAGCCTTACGCCGCTACAGCCTTCTAAAATTGAACGCATAACTTTATCTCACCTACCTTTTTCTTTACAAAATCCTAAGGGGGTTCAGATCAGGAGTCATTTCGATTGAATTTTGTCGGAAAGTTTTAACAATAAAGTGCTTACTCTTATTTTTTGTGACTTGCCAAAATGCCCAAAATAAATTAAATACTATACTACGTAAGTACTAAAAATGGATCTAATTTTTTTAGCAGACAAAATTAAACAGTGATTATATTATATTCTAATACTTAATAAATCCGCTGACTTGGAGGTAAAAGAAGTACAGCCAATTTTGAAGGGCAAAGTTATTATTCAATGGTAGCCCTCTTAGTTCGGTGGATAGACAGCAGAAAATATGTTTTTTTAAGTAAGGAAAGATATATAGAAAAATAATATTCATTACAAAGATAATCACAGCAGTGGAGAAACAAAAAAAAACAAATACTGTTTTGCAGTGGCCTCGTTAAAACATATACTGCTTGTGCTAAGTGTTTAGTTAGCACAGCTTAATATTTCAACACAGGCATCTTAAAAACATCAGCAACATAAGCATAAGAGTTACCAATGGTATGTGCGTTCTGTTATATATGGAGTTAAATTCAAGTGTTAAATTATCCGTTGAAAATACCTAGATTTATGCCTTAAATATCAGATTTTCAAAAGTTAGCAGTCCGTTAAAGACATCACCGCAAAAATAGTACTTACGCTCCAAATCCCGGATAAAACTCGATCTCAAAATCGGGGTCTCCTGCGACTGTTTCCACAAACAATACGTCAAACATTGCCTCAAACATTGACGCAAACTTTAATGTTTTTGTTTACTTGCCATCTCCTCGCTTTGTTCAAACATTGGGGCGCGGTGGGCATCGACATGCGTGCTCTAAGTTTTTCGGAATCAACTGTTAAGATGAGTTTTGACGAGGAAGACGTTCTTGCAGTTAGCGATCGCAAAATTTATTTCACCAGGGAAGAAATACAAATTTCGGGATGGACCGTGTTTTCTACCTCAAAATGTAATTTATATCAGGAATTGAAAGGAGAAGACTGATTTGGTTTAGGCAATTTCTTCCAGAATTATTTTGTTTATTCGGTCAAATATTAAAAACAAAACAACTTGGCGAAGTTATTTCATTTTAGCAGAATGAGCATGATACTTGGTATCATATTATAATTTATCGTAACTAGGGAATCATATACAAGCCTGATGTACCAGTTGAGAATCTCCAAAAAGCAGCCGTCGAAAATTGTTTCGTAGGTTTGTTGGGCCCTCTACAATAGATTTAAAAGATTATTAAGCACACTTAGTGCACGAATGATGCTCCGTGACAGTCCGCACAACGAGGTGGTTATCAAAAAAATAAATAATCTAGTCCCCTGGCTTCCCCGTTCCGAATGTGCCGAGAATTTTTTTCATCAGCCACGGAAAACACAAACATTACGTTTTCTAACAAAATGTAAATGGGAACGCCTCATATTCGAATGTTTGTGCCGATCTTAATTTTGCTAATTAAGTAATATTTATGGAAACTTTCTTTTTTAAAAAAGACAATGCAACCAAAATAATTCATAAACTATACATTTCAACTTTATATTTATATTTATATTAATGGCAGATATTATGTTTTTGTATTTAAATAAATAAACATTAAGATTGTGTTTATACTGTGATCCCAAAATACACTTCATAAACTCTGGTGAAAATTAATAACGCTGCAAATGTATGCCACAACCGATATCTTCTGGAGAGGCACCTTTTGCTTTACTTTACATAATACTTATGCAAAAATAGATCAAAAACAAAAATTAAAAAAACCAGAACAGATGCTGTACGAGATACCGAGTGCAGTAGGTCATCAACATGCGGTTTCGAGTAGCCTTACTCGTACTTTGAAGTAATTTGTAACATTAAAAAATAAGAAGAAAAAAATCGTGTCTCATGTTATTAATTAAAAATATTTTCACTCCTTGCAAATTCTTCATCTCTAGAACAAAATATTTAGATAAAGAGAATCAGTTTGTGACATAGCACGGTTTGGTTCTGGGTCAGTGCTGTTTTTTTATGGCTAGAACCATTCACGTTTCGTGTGAAATAGGATGGTTGATCGAAAGCTCTGCAGGGAAATATGGAGGGAATTACTTCTACAACCGCAGACTTCCACTGCATGGACGTATTTTATAAAATCTTTTATGTGGAAAACGTAATGATGATAACTGCTTCAAGGAAATTTGATTAAAAATGGAGGAGATTTTCCCGCTCAGAGATTTTTTTGCAAATAATAAAATTTTATATATTTTTGGGAACGTCGCTTATTTTATGATGAGTTGAAAACAGAGGGGAGTTGAAATTGATTTAAATGATCTATTGTTATTGTAAACAATGATTACTAGGCCAAAGAAAAAATACAAGCCGCTGACGAGAATTGAATCCGCAGCCTTCTGAGTGATTTACTCTACCTTAAACCAACGTAGCGCAATTGGTAGAGCACCTTGCAGACTACGGGTTCAATTCCCGTCGGCGGCATTTATTTCTTCTCCGAAGATTTTTTCAATTTAAATAGGTGTTTCAAGCTTATAACTATTGCTTAAAAATAATGTTTTCCTTGGTGCTGTGCATAAAAACCTTTTCTCGTTAACAATAGTTTCATATTTTGAGTAAACCACATTTACTAAGGAAATCAATTATGTGAGGCACTTACCACTTATCAGCATGATGGTAGTTTTATTCTTAACTGTTTTATAATAACGTGAAATCTATGAAAGTCACTTGTCATTCAATATTATCTGATATGAAAATGCGTTTTAAAAATATGGATAGTTTAAAAAATTAATGTTTATCCCTGAATATGGTATTTTATTAAAATTATAATGAAATATACATATTTTCTTTTATGCTGACTTGATTTGCCACCAAATCGGCTAGTCCATTTTATTTCCTAAATTTGGGGTTGTTGATGTCTTACCAGAAATTGGATTTTTCTATTTGTCATAATTACGTTTCATACAGTTGGAACCATTTTGGAATGTGCGGTTTTAGATCGTTTTTGAAATCCAATAATTAAAAATGTATAGTTTCAGTAGGATAATCATCATCAGAAAAATAAACTTAAAATCTTCAATACATTTCAACGGTATTCACGGTTTTGTTATTATGGTTTGTCATTATTTAAAAGAATCACATTGTTAAGGTTTCTTGAAAATACTAAGTAGTCGAGAAACACTATTTTTCTTTAATTATTTATGAAGGTTTTTGTTTGGATCATTTGTCCTTCTATTTATCTGTACTTGTTGTTCTAATAAATTCAATATTCTAAAACTCTTCCTTTTAATATGACGTAAATGTTTTCCTCGGTATTTTCAAGCGGGACTGGACTTTTCTGTGAATTTCAAAGCAATTTAACTACATATAGTTGTACCAACGCATATTTTGCTCTTTGAATCACGTTAAACGAGATCTAGTTCCTAGAAATCAAGGTATGAGAATTTTAATTTTCTGAAAAAATTTAAAGAACTGTTAAATTTATTTTTTAATTGTACCTGAGTAGAATTTTCGCCTTTCATATTGTCAAAGTATTTAAAATTCTAATGTTTTAAATTTTCACAAAAACCAGTATTAGTCATACAAACCTAGCTGCAGGTACAAATAATGTGAGTAATTAAAAAATACAATGTAAATATGATTTAATAATAAATGATACCAATAAATAAAACATTAAAAATAATAATAATAATAATTGGATGACTTGTATAGCGTCGCTTTTGTGCAAAATCACCTCAAGGGCGCTGTAAAAACATATAATATACTATTCCGTACGATTTTTTTGGGTAGGTCCAAGTTAAAAAAAAGGTCTCCCGTTTGTAATTTTATTGCTTAAATGCATTTTACAAACTATGTTTTATTACGTGTTTCATTTTTACTGCGCAGTATGAATAAAACAGTTTTAAACGAAACAGGAGTTGGTGAACATTTTTACAGTTCGGCAGTATCATGTGCGGTCCTGGTGATAAACGTATTTTATTTGTGTTTGCATCATAACGTGAACATTAATTTTATACTACATCCAAACAAATACAAGGTAGGTATCTCAAACTCACATTCACGTCACGCGGTGTGAAGAATGACGAGAAGGCATTACATGTGAGCGTTCCGCTGAAATTTCCATTGCCGCCTCTGACTCTTTCTCTTAAATGATTCTTTTTTTATCATCTGCGAAGATTATATGTAGAGGAGATAAAATCCCAAAATAATTTTGTAAATTTAATAAATAAAGCCAGAATCTTAACGACGTAAGTGAAGCAACCGTGCACAAAAATATGCGACGCACGGCCCTATTCTATTGGAGAGACCTGCAGTTGAATTTGCCTTATCAAATATCTTGAATAAAGTGGGAATTTTAAAAATATAAGTGATGCAGTCATGTAAAAACAATATTCGGTGCGCGGACTGGTGTAATGATAGACCCACGGTCGACTTTGCCCTAGCAGGCCTAGAAAATCGATCTATCCCTGTAGTCCAAGCGATGACCGTAAAAATCCCATTCCATAGGCCACATGAACCAAATTAGTACTGGGCTTTAATCCCAAATAAGATAAGTTAAAATAAACGCATTTATCCAGATTTCGGCCCTGTAGGAGTCCTGGAAAGCGACGTCTTCCGGTGTCATTTTTGGGATGAAAATATCCGACTTGCCACATTACCAAAACTAACGGCAAAAGTTGATTGCAAATTTGTTATGAAAAAAATAATCTTTCGGCCAACTTTTGTGTGGGGAGAAGTACCTAAGTAATAATTATATTAAAGAGAACCTTGTGGTCTACGCGGATTATTTTTCGCTCGAATAATCGCGTAGACCACAAGGTTCTCCTCGGCCGAATTTCGACCGAACGACATATTCGTAAACAGGGAATTTTTATCTAAATTCTGACATCGATTTCATTCGTGTGACCGATGAGATATTTTGCCGCATCTGGAGGATACCTACAATGTCATTTGTTAGGTACTTCTCCCCACACAATTTTTTTTTTTGTGTGGGGAGAAGTTCTTTTGCCGTTAGTTTTGGTAATGTGGCACGTCGGATATTTTCATCCCAAAAATGACACCGGAAGTCGTCGCTTTCCAGGACTCCTCCCAGGCCGAAATCTGGATGAATGCGTTTTTTTTAACTAATCTTATTTAGGATTAAAGCCCAGTACTAATTTGGTTCATGTGGCCTATGGGATGGGATTTTTACGGTCATCGCTTGGACTATTGGGGTTTATTTAAATTATTTCTGATGAACGCATTACTAAATTCTCAAATTTTTCTATGAAATATCTCGGAACGTTACTAATTCATCGGATAAAATAATAAAATCTGGTGCTTTCTGCTAATTTTATAGTTGAAAAACATTTTACATAAAAAACCGTTTTGCATAAAATATTTTGATCGTAAGATCATGCTTTTAATAATCTTAAGTACAAATAACTTACATCCGTAGGGATCCCACGATAGCCACCGTTATTAATCTTATGTCGCCTATTTAAAAAGGAATTGAATACATCCACTTTTTCAGAAGTTTCATTCAATGGCACCATGCACCGTGCTAGACCATCTGTTTTGCCGTATGGTATCGTGAACAAGTCATGCCGATGACTACCGCTGAAATTTTTGGATACCTATAATGCATGGCATTCCAAGAGGAATGGGCTATTCATAGATTTATGAATAATTTTAAAACTAAGTGTTGCATAATTTGCATAACGTTTGGTTTCTAAGCTAAATTTTTTTCTTGCCTCAAGTAAGTCTACACGGTTTATGAACCTCAATAATTTCCAAGCGTCCGCATATTTATTTATTTATTTATGACACGCCCTAGTGAGCTTTTCTTAAAAAAAATACAAGCATTTTGTATCAGAGTAAACACTTAAAAATTAATACAATAAAGAAGAATGTAAACATAATGGCAAAAATGAATCCTCACGCAATTGAATTTAAAAGATTCAACAAAACAAAATAGTAGAAGCGGAGAAGTTATATGGGTACATAGGTCGATTTGTCTCTAGAAGAATAAAAGTGATAGAATACACAACATTTATACTGATTAGTTTTCAAATGAAATATATCACCCAGATCAGAATATTTGTTTCCGAGATTGTGAAGTCTCGGAATCGGAGAATTTTGGTAAGCTAGTGTCCTGGTGTTATTGAAATAAAAAGGTAAGAAATGTCGCCATGATTTTTTGGGAACATGGATATTGATACATTGAAGTAATTCGGGACAGTCAATTTTAAAATGTAGTATTCTTTGTAACAGTATTAAATCTGTGCTTATTCTTCTTTCTGAAAGTTTCAGTAGAGACATTTTATCCAAGAGGTAATTGTAATTTATGTTTTGTATAGGAATATGCAATTTATAATTTATAAACCTTAGAAACTTCCGTTGAATCTTTTCAATGTTATCTGAATGAATATTGAAAAATGGAGACCATAACGTAGAGTTATACTCAAGTTGGCATCTGGCAAGGGTTTTATATAATAAATGATCCTAAATTATTGAAATCTTTTGCAGCTCTCAAAACAAAGCCATGAGTCTTTAGGGCCTTGTTTATAATATTATTAATATGACATCCAAAGGTGAGTTTACTGTTATATTGACGTAGATAAGAAATTTTTTATGAATTTGTCCCAGCATATTTATATATTTAGTTTGGAGCGGAGTCCACACACCACTAGCATACTAATAAC
Organism: Hesperophylax consimilis; assembly: GCF_061612785.1. Classification (NCBI taxonomy): domain Eukaryota; kingdom Metazoa; phylum Arthropoda; class Insecta; order Trichoptera; family Limnephilidae; genus Hesperophylax; species Hesperophylax consimilis. The sequence goes on along the minus strand of NC_142840.1, from coordinate 4,448,782 downwards.
GCCATCGAACATGACCATCATTGCATATGGGTTATTAAACTATTTATATGTTACGATGGTACACTCCAGGAGTTTCTGGTATGCTGGAGTGAGACGTGATATATGATCTGAGAACGTTAGATATGGATCAAAAACGATACCGAAATATTTAACGCTATTGATTCAGAATAATGTCCTCCTTTTAATGCAGTACTCAAAAAACATTAGTTTAAGTCATCGTTACACATTTTTTTCAGTATTAAATTTAATGTTTATTTTATTCCTGACCATTCTACTACAGCATCAAGGTCAGATTGCATTTGTAAGCAGTCAAATAATAGACATAGAGATTAAAACGAGCTCTCAGTAAGACTGTATTCAAAAGTTATGTGCTTACCGGTTAGTGGATAGTGACAATATTACTAAAGTCACAATAATCACTGAATAAACCGACAGCAGTGTGTTTTGGGCGTGTCCGTGTGCTCCAGTGGCTCAATGTTTCCTTACCTCTGAAATTGATAAAACATTTTCAACCATCGAATTTCTTTCTTGAGCAGGTCAATAATAAAAGCCTGTTTGGGACACGGAATCGAAAGCTCTTACATATGTGAGCTGAAAACATCAGTTTTCTTTCAAATTGGTTTCCATCACACTTCTAGTGATTATTTGTTCGGTGATCATAATACTATTACGGAATTCACAATAATCATTATTCATGGTACAGGAATTGATTAATCATATAAGTGTCATGCGTGGACCTGTACATTCAAAACCTCATAAGGGAATCACAATCAGCTTGAACAATAATATAACCGGGCGGCTGTGTTGGTTGTTTGACCCACCACCCACCCGCACTTTATGGGTAAGGGAAGGGGAGGGGGAAACACTATCCAGGAACCGGAAACCCATTAATCATGGTTAGCGCTGCATTCTGGTTATAGTGTCACGTTGCGAGGTATTTGACTAGCTCAATATTAAAATAATTCGATAGTTTAATCCGCAATCACGATAATAATAATTCCGCTTTCAATATATTATTAAATTTTGTAATATAATGCATTACATTTTATTTACTACAGACATAAAACATTTAAAAAAATGAACATTCTTTAACATGAAATTCATGGTGCGTAGTCGGGATACACGCCAAACGCGCGCCCAACATTTGTACACAGTTGACACTTGTCACATGAGAACGGGTCGCTTCTACGATTCGTTCTTAAGTTCAACAGCTCGGCTGTGGAACGAACTGCCGGCCTCTGTGTTTCCTCCTTATTGAAAACTAAGATCACATAAAATTTTGAAGAACAAATAGATGAGATAACAAGAAATTTTTAATTTTTTATGTAATTTGATCAAATCGAATCAAAATGGTTGGTTATTAAAAATCAAAAGCATGGGCTGAGTGACTAACTCTGTTTCTTGTCTTTTTTTATGAAGTCTAAAAGTCTCAAACCTCTTGGCTGTCTCAGCAACCTTCGAACACGCCGTGATCTTCAAATAAATAAACAAGATGCATTTTTTTACAATTAAGTTAACACTGTTTAAGGTCCTAAAGGATTCCGCCTTGTAAATTGTAAGCGAACTGACGTAAAGATTCTAGAGTATGTGGTTCCATGTGAATATGGACGAAAAAATTTAGTTCGTCAAGACTACTAGGTCCTAAACAACATTTAAAGTTGTGTTATGTTGGGCTAGCTTACAAAAATTAGTTAGAGATTGTCTCACCTGTGACTTGTTCGATTAGTAAAACGGTCGCCAACCTCTCCGGAAATAGAAAGAGATGCCAGCAGTCGGGCAGAGTTCTGATTCCTTCTCCGGAGTCAAGGCGGTTGTTTCTTGATGGTTTTGGGTTAGATGCCATTGTAATAAAGATAAATTAAACCTTAAGGTTAATTTAACTTAATTTCTTTTAAACTTACACATTTAAAAATGGGAAATCACTCATTAACCACAAATATACTTGTATGTCTACACTAGCTCACCTGAAACATCGCAATTCATAGTGGCGATAGTATTGCCCCAGCCACGACGTTCCCGACCGATCGTACAGCAGGAATCTCCTACAACTGAATAATAATGAACACTTTGGACATTGGTAGGCCATGGTGGAGATAATGACCAAGTTGAACCAGCTTTGGTCCTGCTACCGAGGTTGTTAAAGACAACAGCCTCTCTCCAAAGGTGTTCCTCTTCGAGAGAGTGGAAAAAGATCACGGATAGGATAATAAACGGAGTGGGTCGGACGTGGGTAGGTGAGCAAGCGCAGGGGCGTAAACAATGAGGTTAAGAATTTAGTTTGCTGATAGAATCTTTGGAAGGTCCCAATCACAATTAGAAAAGGAATCACATTTAACAAAAGCTTTTATTTCCGCTGATAAAGTCGGATTACTGTACCTATCCATGCAGTGTAGTAAGAATTGCTGTTGAGCATTTTGCTTTCCTGGCCCAATAAATAAGCCCCGAACGCCAAATTATTTTCGCATCCCGAAGTTTGCACACACTTCTAACCGATTAAGAAACTTTCATAAGACTTATAGCAGGTAATGTTGTATTATTAAAATTTAAAAAAATTTGACGGGTCGGATTCCATCTTCGCGTCGATCTGTATCCAAAAATGGCGCTGTATCTCCTCCCTGACTAGAAAAACGAGTGGGTTTGACATAACGGGTGGAATTGATTAAGTTTCTAAAATAATAGAACAAGGGCTTATTGATGAATGATTGATAGTTATTAAAATTTAATTAAGAACATGTTATGTCTTATTTGATCAATATTTTCGTGACAGAATGTGGTATTTATAAAATTTCATTTAGGTAGTTTGGTAGTCTGTCGGTTTAATAGAGTTTTGCCATAATTAAACTGGTGAGATACCTGCTTCGTTGTCAACTTTGTTAGTAAAATAGAAACTTTCCAAGTTTATGTCTCTTTTACGGACATCAGCGAGATACTGGCGCCTGCATAAAACTATCAAACTATAAACGCCATCCATCAAAGTGCAAAATACCTCATTATTATCAATATTATTGAACATTGTACTTCAACCTTTTATTTTAATAATGATATATAGGTAAGACTGGGCAGTGAAAGGAATTCTTTGGAAGACCTTTCGTGTACCATCGGACAACTCATAGAAAATTATGTAGGTAATATAAAACACGTAATATCGCACGCTTTCTTTGAATGCCCACACTGTATAAAATAATAAAAACAGAAGACTCACCAGAAATATCACTCGCATTGAGTTTAGCTCCTTAATCTTCAAATTCGGCAGCCGACTGGCAGTATAAAATTATAATCTGTCACCACCAGCTCTCAAGAGAGTGAAATTTAGAATAATAAAGAATTAACACATTGTAATTCTAAAGTACTGTCACTTTATTGTGACAAAAATATTTTAATCCTTTTGTCTTAAATCCACCAAACAGGAATAGTGCCCTCTTTTGTCAAATAATATAATTAGAATGCATCCATCTGATTAATGCAAATATGACTGTAATTCATTATCACTCACCTGCAGAGCAAATCTATACAAAACTGACCAGAGATGTCTATTCTGTCCACTATTTTTAATTTTTAATTTTCAAATTTTATTTCAAACTAATTTTAAGTATACTGCTTCTCCAAGCACTATAGTACAGCAGTGGCCAAACTTTAGGACTTCATTCACAACTAAATTCACGATTTTAAATGGGATATTTTAAAGTAAAACATATTCAGACAAAAACAATTCAGACAACTTTTCATAAATTGTAGCCATGCGTGTTTTATTCATAATTCAAAATTAAATATAAAGTATTTAATTAAAGCTCGTACAATTCACTCTTAAGTCAAAAGCAGTTTTGTGTGATTTTTTATTATTGTTTCACAGTAAATAAATATCTAATGGCAGATTCATCAGCGAGTCAAATTATAAAAGTATAGTTCTATAAAACCGTTTGCTTGCTCTGGGTTAAATCATAATTAAAAGTGAAATTCAAATTTTAAAGCGACAAAATATTATAGTTAAAGAATTTCTCATTACGTTATTCGATGATACTTGTCGCACCAACTGGTATATGCGACAAGTGCAACCAGAAATGTGAACAGGTATCATGGACAAAAGGACGAATATTTGCAAGTTTCTGGGTTAATAAGGGAGTCGAGGATATGCTTTAGGAGCGAATCCGCGTGCGGGGTCATGGACAGAAAATAATAGTTACCATATTTAAAAAAAGTGAGAGTGTGCAAAAATTTACATGCGAACATGCGCATTTTTTCATACTATCACAAGCTCTAAACACCTTTTACGAAATTGAGATGATTTTATGAATTTTGCATCGTTATCAATGAAAGTAACTTAACTTGCTAGCTTCGTTCGCTGTAGATTGGAAATTCAAAAAAGTTATTTCTCTGCACACTAGCGAAATTTTCTCGTCGACCCCGGTGATCCGTGGACCAACACTTAATTACTGATGCTAAATATTATACAAAAGTAAAATAGTTTGTCTTTATGCAGACGACTTGGTCATACTAGCCCCATCGGTAAGAACATTCGAGGATCCCACCACTTACCCGCCCCGGTATAGGTAACTTATGGTTACCCCTTCAGGGCTCTTGCAAGGACGCTAATTTTTTTGTTAAGAACGACTCTACATTTAATAAGAACGAAGCTAAACCTCGAATGTCCCCGCATACGTTTTTAGGGAAGCAGTCTGCGAGTGCTTACTGTGTACAATGTTAGTTTGTTAGTAGAGTACTTGCCTCTGTTTCTATGTTAGTAGAAGGGGAAAAAAAATAAATACAAAAATAAAAACAACTGGTGTAGACTGTTTGTCTACATAGTATGTGCATAGTAATTTAGATAAAACAAAAGTACAAATGAAAAACATCTGGTGCTGGTCCGGAGAGGAATAATCCACATTCTTTTCGGCGGTCCCGAGGCGAGTCAGTTGGTGATTGGGTTGATCGGTTACGAAGTCAGGGGACCGCTCCCCTTAGCCGATTTCTCGGTGGTGCCCTGAAGAAAGTGTAACTGGGAGATGGGGGAATGGATACCCGAAGACCCTAGGCAGAGAGATGCGTCGAGTCGTCGGAGGCGGGGAGGAAGATTCCCTAAGGTCGACCGACCATCCCTCAAACCTGCTACTGTCCTCGGGGGAGGAGCGGTAGGTTTGTGGATATCCTGTTTCCGGGGTCTGTCCTTTGGCCGTATGAGGGGACGAGGTTTATCCACCCCCTTGTGGGGAAAATGGACATTGACAGAACATTGATGTTCAGTTTCATCCCGGACTCGTGTTGCCCCTAAAGGTTTCTTCTATATGGGTGTATAACCTGAATAACAAAATATAAGAAAAGAAAGCAGAAGAGAAATGTGAGGAAACAATAAAGAAAATTATGAAGCAAAAATAAAACAAAAGTATGAAAGAACGGAGAATTGGTAGAAGCTACAATTTCCATAGCAAAAAAAATAAAAATATATATTTATATTATTTGTCATTCCAAGGTATCCACAAAGATGGGAGCTGCTGCTGCTGGGTCTGGTGTTTATCATCTGAGCTGGGTGAAGAACAATTATCAGCAAAATCTGGCGAGGGTGTAAAAGAGTATAAAAATCATGGTCAAGGAAGTCAGGAGCAAGTACACCAGGTTATGATTGATTTTACTCTAGTCAGCGACTCTCAAAGCTGGCCATCTCTCAACCCATGACTTAACATACTTCCTCAGACATTCGAAATTTGTCTTGTTCGAAACAAGATCGGCGTTCCAAACCGGTCTCGTGATTACATCTAGGCCTCTCAGTAATTCATCCCTCGCATCCGTCATTATCTCGCAGTGCCACAGAATGTGCTCGGCGGTTTGGTCCGTATTGCCACAGGCGCAGTTGGGATGGGGTGACAGGGAGAGTCTGTGAAGTCTCCCCCTGAATTCCCCATGTCCGGACAACAGTTGAACCATATAGTGGTCTGGTTTGATGAAAGCCCCTTCCATTCTGAGTTTAATTGATGGGAAGAAGGAGAAGGTCCATCTTCCCATATTCGACCTATCCCACCGAGATTGCCACTCTTTGAGTGACAGCTCTCGCATTTGTTTAAGTCGACTGGGTAGGGTCCCGGCACCGCCTGGTGTAATAATTACACCGAGGTGGTTGGCCGGGAGGCCCTTAGTCAGCTTTTTCTTTGTAAGCACTTCCCTAATCTCTAGATCGATTGGCAGGACACCTGCCAACACTGGAAGTGCGTCCGAAGCGACTGTTCTATAGGCTCCAGAAAGTGCCAACAAGGGAGTTCGCTGGCCCCTCTTGAGAGCCAAGAGTATAAGGGCATTATCCAGACGATGTTCCCAGACGCAGGCGGCATAAGTGACTTGCGCCACAAAAACCCCCCTGTATAGGAGACGGATCGCTGGTGTCCTCAATCCCCATTCCGTAGTGGAGATTCTCCTCAGCTTCAAAAAAAGGGCCTGGGCCTCAGTGGAGACTTTCTTAACGTGGGCTAAGAAGGAGGACGATCGATCTAGAGTAACTCCAAGATATTTTACTGTCTCTACGAACTTGATTTTGGAGTCTCCCATTTTGATGATTGGGTTTCTCTCTCTGCTGAGAAAACCTTTCATCAGGAGACCCATGGTTTTTTGGGGAGCGAAGTTCAGTCTATTTCTCTCTCCCCATTGGAGGATCATGTTTAAACCTTCACCTGCCTTTCGTTCAAGCTCTCTCCTACTGTTCTCCGCAACCAAAAAAAACTTGTCATCAGCGTAGTCGACCATGATGCATCCCGCAGGCAAGGGTAACCTGGAGGAGTCATCAAACTTTATGTTCCAGAATTCAGGGGCCAGAACTGATCCCTGTGGGCAACCCATGTCCACCTCACGTTCGATGACAAAGTCCCCAAAGGTGAGGATTATGGTTCTATTATTGAAAAAGTCTGAGCAAATTTTAAAAAGCCACGGAGGGCAGCTTCTACTTTTGAGTTTGTTGAGCATCATCGGCCACCACGCATGATCGAAGGCACCTGTGATATCAAGAAAGATCCCCACGACATACTTCTCAGGTCGAACCTTCACCCATTCAAGCGCATGCATAAGGGCATGCTCTGTAGATTTACCGGGAACAAAACCGAACTGACACGGGGTGGGAGGGGTGAGTGTTCGGCGCAGGCGTTCTCTGATTATTTTTTCCAGTACCTTACCCATTATAGGCAGCAGTGTTATCGGACGGTACGCCTTGACATCAGAGCGTGGTTTGTCAGATCCCTTTGGTATAATCTTGAGCATACCCCTCTTCCATACCGACGGGAAAATTCCTCTTCGCAAACACGTCTCCATGACCTGCAGGAACTCCTCCTGGGCATAGAGCCATACTTTTTTCACAATTATACCGTTGATTCTGTCATGCCCAGGTGCCTTCTTAGGACCCAAACCCTTAATTATAGTATCCATCTCTTCTCTAGTTATTCGCATCTTATCCTCCTGGGAGAGGGTTTTCGGTGGAATCCTTGACAGATTTCTTATCTGTTTATGGTGGTCGCTTTCCCCAATTACTGAGTCTAATGGGACTAACTTTCCCAGAAGTGTATTGAGAGTGGTTTCCACGTCCACTGTCTCAACGTCCCTACCCTCAAAATTTGAAATTACACTCGAAAGATACCGTTCAGAGCCTTTTCCGGATTTCTCAACGGCGCTGTGGATTTCCCACGGGTTGGCGTTCCCTATATCTTTAACCCAGTTATGCCAATTAGCTCGTTTTGCTGAGAGGACTGCTAACTTGAAGGTTCTACGTGCAGCTCTGAGGCGCTCCATGCGAGCAGCGATCTCCTCCTCCGTAAAGCTGCCTCGTTTGGTAGCGCCCAAGGCCCTGTAGGCCTTCTTGTAGGCTCCCTTCAGCTGAGTCAGCTCAGGCGACCACCAAGGATTCCTTGTAGACCTCTTTGGGTTTGCTCTTCCCAAAGAGGACTCGGCAGCTGACACTACGGCTGCATTGAAAAAGTTCCCCAAGTTTTCCGGATCTCTTGCTGCTACGTCATAGAATCCCCTTAAAGTGTCGCGTAGCGCCTCCCTCAAATTTATCCCAATTCGCCATTGTGGTTTTGAAATTCCAGGAGGATCTCGGAGTTCCGGTCTTTTTGACACCCACAGTAAAGGTAATGAGCCTATGATCGGAGGCTATTGCGCATTCATGTACCTTCCAATGCGATATCTTGGCCGCAACAGATCCAGAGCAAAGAGTTAGATCTATGTTGCTCTCCCCGAGGGTATTCGAAAAAGTGTATAGTGAGTTAGGCTCATTTAATACAATAAGACCTTGCGCCGCAATTAGATCTTCTACGGCGTCTGATCGTTCCGTCCTATAGCTTACAGCATGATCGAACCATATCGGGGAGCGAGCGTTAAAGTCTCCTCCTATAACTATGTTACGACCTTTAAGCGCGTGAAGAGCGCGCGTCAGGCTCAAGATATGCGGTTCAACCGGGTTCCCATACTTAAAGTATACTGAGATCAAGAAGATCTCAGTTTCGCCAAATCTAATAGATACGCAGGTCTGGTACTCGTTCGACAGTCCCACCAGAAGGAGGGGGCTGATCACAGAAGAGTTAACCAGGATACCCGCCCCTGGAGAGGTGCCTACTTCGAGCACCAGACCTGGTGGATTTATCGGTGTCTTACCAAACCAGGTGTATTGCTCCTGAATAAGCAAAATGTCGATTTTTAGGTCAGACATTGTCTGCAGTGACTCCAATGTGGCGGCTCTGGACCTCTGCAGGTTGATCTGACCTATTTGAAGAAGGGGATTACAGGCCATAGTCCGTCATTTTTACTTGAGTCTCCACTGCAGCCCGTAGGGCTGGGCAGGATCTGTCACCAGTGGGATGATTTGCCGGCTTTTTGAATTTGGTACATGTTGCACAGGTACCGGGTGCTGTTTTCTTGGGGCAGTTCTCAAAGTCGTGTCCAGGTTGGGCACAGTGACGGCAAGTGATAGATTCCTGGGAACAGGATTTACTAATGTGCCCATATAAGTGGCATTTGTAGCAACGCGTGGCTCCTAGGTAGTCCCGGACACGACAAGCATTCCACCCCAAGAAGCAGTATCCACTGTCAATAAGGGCCTTCCGTACCTCGGGATGGCAAGTTACCACCATATTCATGGTGCCTGTATCCTTTTTTCCAAATAATGAGACTCTGCGCATTGTGCGCATGTGGTCATCCTGTGAAACGGTGGCTTTGCCGTCTATGTTATTAATAAAGATTTCTTTAAAAAGAGCCGGGTCAGCAGACGGTTCACCTCTCGGGACATCGTAGATTACTATTTTGGGAAGGCGGCCCTGAGGAGCAACAATTTTTATACCCTTCTCCGCAAGTTTCTCCTCGACCTTTTTAATGTTGACTATCCCTTCTGGAGAAGTGGTTTGAACCGCTACCCCGGCTCCTTTGATCTTACGGGTGCGTACTACTTGGAAACCATCCTTGCGTGGGTCAAGGATGGTAGTCAAATTCTTTTGAAGTTCCTCGGATGTTTTACCCTCTGGTGTTGTGTGGTAGAACAGTACTGTTGGCTGCCTTGGAGGGACCGGTCTTTCCATTCCGTCGACTGTGATAGTTTTTGAGGGGGGCACACTGGAGGCTGCACCAGCATAAGATCTCTTTGGGGGGGGTAGAGGGATGAAGGAAGGGGTATGTGAGGTGGCAGTCACTGTCTCAGTCAGTAGTTTGTCAAGTTTCTCCGAGATAGTTTTGTTATTTTTATCAATTACATATTCAAACGCTTTCGCTCTGGAGACTGCTTGAGTGTGCTCTAGCATGATTTTGTCGAGATTATTTTTGATTTCATCAATGGAGGCGCTGATGACAGTCCTGTCGACTTTATTAACTTTATTTTTACCCTCTGAGATGATTTTTAAAATATTTTCAAGGTGCGACGAAATAAGTCCAATGTTGTCGGAATTTATGTCCTCCAACTCTTCCGTAGCAAGGTTGTCACTATTTATTGACTCATCAGCTCTGGCGCGCTTCCTATTCGTCTGATTCGGAGATTTACACTTGGGTGCACTCTCAACATTTGAGTGGCTTGTACTTGGTGCAATCAGAGCAGCGGGTTGGTTTGGCTGAGGTGGAGCAGTCATTACATCTGGAGGGTTTGTTCTCGGTGCATTCTGTACATCGGGCTGGTTTAGCGACATTAGCCGTTCACTTTGGATGCTTCTATATGGTGATTCAGATCTCATAGTATGTTTGTATCCTGTTTTAGATTTGAGTGTGAGATCATCAATTTCTCTCTGCTGGCGTTTAAGCAGTTTTTTAAGCTTACTTGAGGTAGATGCATGCGCTACTGACGAGTCGGAACCTGGTTCTTCCTCAGTTGAAGAATCCATACTTGAGAAGAACAATCAGAAAACTTCTGGCCATATGTCAGGCATACGTTGATAAAGCTAATGGTGTCCGGATTTCATTCTACGCTATGTCTCGGCGGAGCCAATCTCAAAGAAGGCAGTTAAATAAAATATTTAAGTTATGTCTTCAAAGATGACCTAAGCAGTAAAAATAACATAGAACGCAAAATAAGAGAACTGAGCATGCGAGCTAACATGCTCGCCAGCATATTCAACAGGTGCATTCCTTAGGTGAAGAAGCAAAGACGACGTACTGCATTAGCTTTTATACAAGTGACACCCTCCAAGTATAACCGCGCATATAGGGTGCTTTTCGGCCTCCCTTGGCAATGCAGCGACTCACAAATGTTTGCAGAGGGTAGAGTGCATGGATTCGATGCTTTGATGTGCCACAGAGTAGCCGTGACGAGTCAGCGCTATCAGAAATTTGAAAACACTCTCATCCAGGCAGTCGCCCGGTAGTACAAATGCTAAAAAAATGTTAGGGAAATGTATTCCATTAAATTTTGAATTTCGACGTTTGCGTTCCGCGCTTTCGATAAAGCAGTGCTTCGGAACTGAAAGATGATGTACTACGGGGAAAGAAAAACATAATCGAAATTGAAAGGAATTGATGTACAATATTAAGTTTATATGTTAACATTTTGTTTTATTGATCCAATATTCTATTTAATTTCAAGTAATTTATTTATATGCAGGTTTTTATGTAGCAGAGTGCTGCACTCACCTTTCTATTTATCTGAATTAAACAAAACTTACTATCATTAGATTTTTTATCAAATTCGCAATGTTTTGGTAACCCTAGAGGTAAGCACAAAAAATTCTCGGAGATATTTAGAAATACCCAATAATATCTTTCCCTCATAAAGTTACCCGGTAAAGCTTATCATGAATTCGAGAAGATTAATCTTTAGGTAGACTTGCCGATATAATCTCCATTGATTAATTTTCCATCCATTTTCCCTTTCGGCCAGTGCGGCCCCTTGCAGAATGGATGTTTGTAATATTGTATTGTCGAAATTGACTGACACAATATTAATTGTTCCGCTCCGACTAATGGCTGAATGATTTCTCAAAGTACTCCTAGTCTAGCAGATATAGCAGCCACCAGCTGGTACATGATACAAAGCTCCGTTCAGCAAATTACAAATAATAATAAAAACACATATACGCCCTTGTTATATCACTGGCTTTTCTGTCCTGATTTGGATAAAAAGTATTTGGTCTAATATTTTTACTGACAAAAAATAGTAATTGATTTCGACTGCAAAAAAAAAAATATACTTCTACTAATATTGAGTAATAAAGTACAGGTACCCACATAATTTAATGTAGATTGGGCCAAAATGTTTTTACACCTGTTTGTAGATTTCCCGAGAAGCGTGTACATATTTTAATATATACTTGTATCTCTATCCGTGTTTATGTACATATATATTATTATTCTGTAATTATTTTTTTTGTATTAGAATGTACATTTTATCCAAAATCATTTAGAAAGTATATGTTAGTTAGGTTCTTTCTTAATTAAGAAAAATTTCGTTTAAAAAATGATTTCTGAAAACATTTTATTACCATATTTTGAAAACTCTGGTTGTAATATTATAAGGATTATATTATATAAACTTAAACCCTCGAACGTAAACTATAAATTTTCGTTTTATGACAAAAATCTTGGAAACATGTAAGCACCAATTTATGTTCTAAGTTTTCAAATAAATAGTTTAAACTGAATACTTCTGAGGTTTATTACATAATCACAAGTGGATTAATTAGAACTTTAGAACTTAACTTTGGGAGAATCGATGGTAACTTATATAACAAGTGGAAATGTTGTTGAAAATTAATTAATCTTCGTGGCATATACAACATTATTTTATATTTTCTAGGAAGGAAAAGGTACTGTAAGGAGTTATGCTATAGTCATAGTATTATTTCCATTAGCCGTGCAGATCTGCTTGTTAAAATATATGCTCTTTTTGGTTCATATTTGCGAAATCCTGAAATATTTAAAGTCTTCCTTTTCATTTGAACATTCAATAATTATACTTAGAGTTATAGTTGTATTAGAGTTGTTATTATTATGTGAAAGTTGTAAGAAAGGTATCAAAATATTAATTCAATACGCATCCAATAAAGCATAATCAACCTTGAAAAAGACGCTTCTAGTCACATTTTTAAATATAACAAATCCATCTGGACCCTCATTTCTATTTTTAAAATGGTCTAGTAAAGAAATTTATTACATTTTTTCACAGGACTGGAATAAAAAAACACTATATAGCAAAATTTCGACGCATCATGCCTGTTTCAGACTGGTTTGATAAATGCAATTAATTATTTATTGAAAGGCAGGACAAATTAAAATTATTTATTCTGATTGAAGAAGATTGAATATGAAACTACGTGAATCATTTGATATTGGAAACCATAACTTTTAATATCGTTGGCTTTTTCACAGTTAATTAAAATTTATCATGGGAATAAATATAATATACTGTTCAAAATTACTACGTAAGTGATTTATTATATCTAAAAACAGTATAATGAATATTTTTCATCACTTTATAGTTAAGTTGCCAACTAGTTTTTTTTTATCGAACAAATATATTAATCGCATAAGAGATACCTAGATATACCTAAAAAACGTTTTATAATTTTTGTACTTTACGGCCTTTTGAATCGTCGAACATCGGCTCGCAGTATCATTACATAAATGTATATTGCATGAGCTATTTATGGGAACGGCTTAGTGTAATTTTTATTAGAGAGATAGAGCGCGTGTGCAGACAGTCAGTGGTGACAGCGTTTTCCACTCAGGAAGACATCACATCGTATCTATTCAGTTCAGAAGTGCGTGCACGACCGCATCTTAATTTATTGCGGTGGATCGCGGTTATGAGTAGGTATCATTATTGCTGCACTATTACTAAATCTTTAATTTATTAGATCTGATAATTTATTGTATCTAGTAGTGTTTAACTTTAAAAACTTTATTGTTTTAATCAAAACTTGTTAATGTAGTGTGTCTTTATGTATTTATTGAGACATACTTGAAAGAACATCTTTATTCAGTGAGTGTTTTCTTCAAAGACTTACCTTTAATATTGTGTTTATTTATGGGTAATTTTAATTACTGTGTCAATGTCTGGTTTCAACTAAGAAGCATAGGCAGATATTCATTAGGTTTACGGCCTACATTATGTAAATTCACATGGAAAGTGGACAGTTCGAAAATTCGTTGAATTAGTCAAAAGCGGTTCCATGATAAATCAACACATCGTCAATTCAACACACCTTTAAAAAGTGTGTTTAACCTCCCAAAGTGAGTGCACTTTCCCCCCGGACACGCTGTATGTGTACTTATTCAACATGATAAAAATACCCTTCCCGCGTTTGGTATAAAGATAGCTGAAAGATTATTAGAAGCGTTCGTTATAGATTAAAACTAAATCTGTGCAATTACATTCTTCGCAAAAATTTATCTAAATGGTAAAAACTACAGAGTAAGGAATAGAAAGATCTGCCAAAGGGCGAGTTAAACAATCCAAATCAAGTGGCGCGGAGCAAGAGAAGTGGCTTGGAAAAGTTCCTGTCAGTCAATAAAGGAATCTGACGATATACAGGTACCTTGAAATATAATATCACCAATTAGAGGGCAAAAATAAAATCTGCTTACGAATTACTGGCTGCGTAAAAAACTTAATTACATATTATCCCAAATTAGGGAAAAAAATTCTGGCTCTTTTCAAAAATATTATATTTAGTTGAACTATTTAATTTGCAAAATGTGTTACATTTTGCCCGTCGCCCACAATTTTACCGTCTCTACGGCAAGCGATTCGTGCAAAAACGAACATTCAGATCCTGTGTAGAAAAGTCCCATAATAAACTGCGTTGCAAACCGTTACCTAAAGTTGAAATGATTGTTTTGTTTATTTTTTTATTTATTCTTAAATATATTTGTATTATAAAGGTATAGTTTATTGTCCTCCACGCTAGGAGTTCACTTGTGCTGTGAAGGATTTTTTCAATTGTAAAGTTATATAATACAAAACAATACAGTGGAGTTAGTTACACAGAGAAACAATAAAAATTAAAATATAAAATCGATTTTTCCATAGTTTTAACAAAAAAAAGTGAAACATAAAAAATTAAATATTAAAAGGATTGTAGCCAGTTCCATATGTGTTTTTTTGTATTCTGTAAGATTAGATGTTTTATATTATGTTGGAAGTGAATTGTATAGTTTTATAGCCTGGAATCCGTAATGTTTTTGTCCAGAAGATGTGTTGGTTTTAGGTATTAGTAGTTGGCGTGCATGTCTTGTTCTAGTATTGCGAGAAGTTTGTGAAGTTTTAAATGTGTTTAGGTTCTTGTAAAGTAAAGTAAAGACGGGTTGTTTCGGAGAATTTGAACAATTCTTCAAATTTCAATGCTAATTTTCAGGTTCTGTGAAAGATTTTTACAAGTTCTGTTTTTATTTCGGTTCTGTCAAGCAACTACCCTATGCTAATATAATAACAGAGCTTGAATAGGACTTTCACAGAACCCGGAAATCAACATTGAAATTTGATGAATTGTTCAAATCCTCCGAAACAACCCGTCCTAAGTATTTGTTTTGAATATAATTTTTGAATCTTCAACACGGGGAATTTTTTGAATATGGTTGAAGTGGGTGTTAGTATTGGTACTTTAAGTATTACTTTTATTAAGGTTTTCTGAGCTTAATACAGTGTGTCTTTGTATTTTTTACTGGCATAGCCCCAGGCAATAATGCCGTATTCCATTTAGATTGTGCTATTGCGAGGTATATATTCTTTATATCAAAAATATGTTAAGTATATTTCTCACGTTTTTGAAAAAGTAAATCAACTTGTTTAGCTTTCCTTTAACCGACTCAATATGTCTGTCCCATTTTAAACAACGGTCGAAGTATATACCAAGATATTTTAAATTTTCGGTTTGTGTGATTGGAGGACAATTGCATGGGATGCTCGCTGAGTGACAGGAATGTATTTTAAGGTAGATGTTTTTGGAGGGTTGGGCTCTCGAATTTATGCTAAAGGTTATGAATTTAGTCTTATCTATATTTAAAGTTAATAAGTTAGAGTCAAGCCATTTTTTTGTAATATTTAGGCCAATTTCAGCTTTTGTGATTAGTGTGTTCCAGTCAGTGGCCTTAAAAAGTATCACAGTGTCATCAGCAAAGCTTTTAATTTCCCCGTCTATTTGGAGGTGACATAGATCGTTAATATAAATAAGGAATAGGATTGGGCCAAGTACGCTGCCTTGTGGTACTCCGTAGGATACTTGTTCTCTGTCACTACATGTGTTTTCTATTGAGGTACATTGGGTGCGATTTTCCATGTAGCTTTCAATAAATTTGGGTTCTGTTCCCGTGATTCCGTAGTATTTAAGTTTATTTAACAGGTTTTGGTAGTGAATTGTGTCAAACGCTTTTGCCAGATCAAGGAATATTCTAAGGCATTTTTTACCATGATCTATATTTGTTTTGAGGAAATCTGTTACTGAGGCTATGGCATGTGACGTGCTCATATTTTCCCTGAATCCAAAGGAAAAAGTAAAATTAAAAGGTGGTTTTTGATATGTTTCTCGAGAATTTTTGAAAGCGTGTTCAGAATTGTAATTGGTCTGTAATTATTAATTTCTTCCTTGTTTCCATTTTTGTGGATTGGAATTACTTTGCCCGTTTTAAAAATAGTTGGGAACATTCCTTATTTAATGGACCGATTTATAAGTATAGTCAGTGGGATAAGAAATGCTTTATTATTTTTAGTGTCATCGGTGATAGTTTGTCGCTATCCTGAGAGTTTGTATTTTTTAGTTCGTTTACAAGTTTTAGTGTTTGTTTTTGAGTAATGTATGGAATTTTAAAGGAAGAAACACCAGTGTATGTATAGTGGGTTGAGAATTCTGGGATATCGTCATTTGTAGTGATTCTGTTTGATAGTATCTTGCCTACGTTAGCGAAATAGTTATTCACAAAATAAAATACTTTTAGTGGTTGTTCTGATGTATTAATAATCTCGTTATCTATTTTAATCTCGGTTATGAAATCGCTTTTCTTTTTAGATGTGTGGGATATTTCTTTTAAGATCTGCCAAGTTTTTTTGGGGTCCTTGTTAAATTTATCTGATTTATTTTTATAGTATATTTCTTTCGATATACGTGCAAGTCGTGTGCATAAGTTTCGATATCGTTTATAGAAATTTATGAGATAGATATCACATGGGTTTGATTTGCATTGTTTGTGGAGTTTGTCTCTTTACTGAAACTTGTTATGAGACTTTTTGATAGTCTGGTCATTTTAATGTGTGCTCTTTGGCGTTCAACATTCAAATAAAGCCGTAGATTATTTAAAGCATTCTTGAACCCTAACGGTGTCAAAATATGATCACGTGGTTTGTCTCCAGCTCGTTGAAATGATACCTGGATTTCATGTTAGGATAAGTCTGTCTCTTCTGACGTCAATGGTAAAAACCTTCATATTAGAAAGCTGACAAGATGTTGGAAAATTCTCGTAGGTAAAATATGGAAGTGTATTTTATGATGGTTTATTTTATTTTGACGATTTTATTAAATGAATAAATAAATAAATTTTTAATATATATTATAGTATATTTTTTTATGCAACCGCCTGAGGGTAACTTCATATGAATAGGTGAATTGTGATTATGGGTTGCTTTGTTTGAGAAAATACTTACTAAAAAATAATTATTGAAAATTTGTCTTACCAAACATTTTAAATTTACTTTCAACAAATTTTTTTTTCTACCTAAATCGGTTATGTGTAGGTAAGTTAAATTTAAGCCTATCAAAATGCTATTTTCACAATGTTTATTTTAGATATCATTAGGTTTACGCTGAAAGTAGAGTAAATATATTTTTTAAATTTTGTAATTAGCATAAAATAATTGCCAAAGTTGCCTCTAAAATCACTAAAAAATTGACTTCTTTAATGGCCCATTTTTAATAATTTGAATAAAAAAAAAAAAATAAAGTAGCATGCATCTGTACTACATATTTTTTTATGCTTTTTGATATTTATTTTTAGTTTAGCTAAGTACTCGTATGTTGGCCTCGAATCCAAATTTAAGCTACGTATGAAAGAGGCCGACCAATCGTTTCTCTTAAAATCATGAAAAAGACATTGTTTAAAAAAATATGTTGAAAAAGTGTGTTGTATTTTTGATAATAATTTTAGGCATAGTCGAGAAATAATGCTAGTCCTTAATCCAACTAATCCTTAGAAGTATTAAATACACCGATCTAATTTGAAAACTACATTTAGTTACCAAAGAGAAAGAATAAAGACTCGAACTCATATTTTGTCGTTAATGGTTACATAAAAAAAAATCACCTTTTTCCGCCATTGAAAAGTTCATTAGCTCAAATCCAGTTATTCACATTTATATCCAATTAAAAGTAATGGTGACACAGGACCAGCGTGAAAAATACAAATTATAAATTAAACGCCAGCGGCAATAATTTCCAAGTGCCACCTTTTAGCAGAGCCTATAATTTTTATTTTTATAAAATTTCTTTCCAAGCTTAATAATTCATTTGCCTAAAAGCGAGAAAATACGGAGTGGATTTTTTTGTTTCAGCGGAAGGTTTATTGTACCTTCAGAGGAAAGTTCAAGGAAAGATTTGGATAGAAGGGAAGGGAGAAAGGGCTGAATACCCTTTATGCCCGGGGAACTGCGAGAATTTCCTTAAGGTCGGTATTCAACACTGAAGAGATAAACTGAAGGAAGCGTATGGTGAGCGGGCCCGTGTTCTACTTTTTTGAAATTGCCAACTTCTGTTGAAATTGATCAAATATTTTCAAATCCAAACATTTTTTATTGGAAAAACGAACAGTTTAATTTGCCTACCTGGTGTCTTGAAGGCTAGAGATTTTATTATTTATTTTCGTTTAAATATCGCATAAGAGTTTCGAATGTCCGCAACCAGTGGCCATACCAAGTTATCCACAATTAGGATAAGTTGCGAGGATGAAGGCAATGAGAGGAAGGAAATGTTTCAGAGGAAGGCCGCAAAGTACCTGGTAATTTTTGATCTGGTCACTAAACCCGGCTAAAATCATTGAAAGCAATGTATCATTTCATACTGAGAGCGACTTTCTCTGGAACGATTTCGAATATCACGATACGGTTATGCGTTGGTCGAGAAAACTCAAAAAAATGTAACGTGTAAAAGAATTCAGCAGATAAAAAAACATATGCAAATATTTCTGCGTATTTATTTTAAATTTTCTCAGAAATTTTCAAAATGGTCGTTAATATAAATGCCCTGTAGTAATAATTATAATATATTTCTTCAGGTTTATCTAGATATCTCTTATGCTATTAGTATATGTATTCGATAGTTACAAAACTTGTTGGCATCGTTAACTTAAGAATCATCAAAAATATCAATTATGCTTTTTTAAATAAAATAAATGGCTTATGTAATAATTTAAATAGTTAATTATTAAAATTAATTTATTCAATTTTTTTGTTGAAAACTTAGAAAAGCCAACGATTTCAACATTTATGTTTTAAATCAACTGATTACCGTAGTTTCGTATTTAATCTCATTCACTGAGAATAATAATTTATTGGGACAATTGCAGCTAATTGAAACTAAAGATTATCTGAATTCCGAAAAGCGATAAAGTAGATATGTACCTACTTATATTAAGAAAATAATTATTTGTATGCCAATGTGTTTTTTAAATTTAGATTTTTTTCTATGACTTATTATATTTACTAACGATGTTGGTTCAAAAGTAAAATATCTGGCGTCTCTTTAATTTGTCAACAAAAAAAATTATACAATAAATAAAATTGACAATATTCGTTGTTGAAAAGCAGTGTGATCCTGAGGCAAATATTTTATAAATACTTCTTTCGGCTTTCACAAATCCCACAATTATTATAATACTCCGAATATTTATCGGTTTTGCCGTTAATTAATAAAACTTTAGATTGAGTGTAAAAACACAAACATTTTAGCCGGGTTTAAAAACCCGCGACATCTGGTTTTATAATCAAGGATCTTTAAGGAGGTTGTAGGTACTATGTAAATTACTAAATTATTATATTTAACACTTCTAGGGATTATTCGTTCAGTGGTGTTTACCCTTGCCACCTGACACTAAGTCCTGGATGAACAATAAGCAGGGCCGGATTTAGCGCCCCCACGTGGTCCTTTATGAGCGGTCCAGAGCGGGAAGCTGTCACGAGAAGACTTATAATTAAAGGTAATTGCTGCTTCGTTATGACGAGTTCGCTTCCTCCAGCTTAGGGGCTGGATCATCCCCTGGCAATCATTTGTTACCACCAAACGACTCGTGAGGTATTTTAGCTATCACGTTATCGGGGAATTAGCAATTATTCTAACAAAATGTTCCATGCTTCAATTAAGAAATGGTATTCGTAATTAACCCCTGCGGTGTTTATGAAATAACATCCCTAGCGTTCGGTTTCATATTAACCAGGGCAATGAACTTATTTCAATTAAGTGTTGGTTTCTTCCTTTCGTGTAATAATACTGTTATAATTAAGTTTTCTTTGTATAATCCGCGAATGGAAGCAAGTAATAGAATGTAAAATATACAAAGAATAATACTTTATTTCAATTTGGGAGGCGAGTTTCGGTACTACCGTCGCGGAAACCATTTATTAGATAACGAACGCCTCTGCCATAGGTAACTCCAATTGTTTCGCTACGTTTGGTGGTTTATCAGGGGTACTCAGGTTCAATGGGTGAGGTGTGTTCAGGATACACTTGCCCACCAGCTGCGTGGTGTGCCAGATCGGGAAAGGCTGGTTTGTGGAGAGCTTTTGACTTCTCCAACTGGTCTCTACTGACCCATCCCATTGCGCCCAGTGGGAGGGATAATTTCATGCGTCCGTCACTTGTGGACACATTGATCCCTGCACCCCTAATACATTTCCTTCCCCAAACTTTCTATATTTCCTTTCCTTAAGGAGACCCTCCACACATCATCCACAAAGATGACACAGAACCTGAGGAAAATTATTTTCTTCAGCGCCTCCTGCGTAAAAATCCACCCATTAGATAAGATAAGGTAAGCGATGGATTCGAGATATGGGAAATAATATCCATCACATTGTTGAGAACCACAACGGCTCAACATCATTCGATTTTTTTGGTTTAATATGGCACAATTAATTATTGTCTCATAACAAACTACACGAACAAATTAACTATGAACAGTTTAAAATGCAGACAAGGTCTTTGCATTTTGATAAAGATTTGTTGTAAAATAAATACATTCTTGTAAAATTTCATCCATATCACTCAAAACATTATTGCTTTACTATTCTTTATTTATAATCTTCGCAATATTTTTTTATATAAACTATGTAAAATGGCTGACCGATCGCCCTCGATTTAGCAGGCTACAACCCGTCAAACGCAGTATATTTGTTAACAATACTGCCAATAACTATTTCGTTAGCTTTCTAACTCAAAGGCCTCATACACTATGTGTCGTATTGTATCATGTTACTGCTGCCACTACCTAGTATTTACATATAAACTTTACATTTCTTATTAACTAATTTAAGTCTGTATAACTTAGGAGTAAGAATATTCTTATTTTTGTACTATTTACTTGCTGTTATAATATGTCAAATGGATATGGTTAAATGTATTTTTACTATTACTTTTGTGAACTTGCAATCTTCGGAATATTATTTTTTTATGAACTATATATGTAAAAGCCCAATGGGCGTATAAATAAATAAATAATAAATAAAAAATATCACTCTAAAAACCATGTATTGTAGTATTACTCGGTATACCAACGATTCCCTCGGTTCATGATAGGTACATCAATTCCTTTGTACTGGTTTTTCTCTTTGTACTGGTTTTTCTTTATTTGTATAATATTAACAACTAACTCTTTTAATACTACCAACTTTAATCCAAATTATCCTACAATTACTCTGCTTGCGTTACTACAACACCACTCTAATATTTATAATTTACTAGAACATGCTTACAACTATTTTATCAATCTTATATTTTATATATTTTATCAACTAAATGTACTAAAATGTTAAATGTATATTATCAAAATGTGACTGGACTGCGTTCTAAGACTGATAGATTTTATTTTAATGTTACCAATAACAACTATGATATTATTATGATAACTGAAACTTGGCTTGTAGACAGTATTGCTAGTGAAGAGCTATTTGACAACCGTTACCTGGTATTTAGGCGCGATCGCAATGAGCAAAAAAGAGGAGGTGGAGTAATGATTGCGTTGAAGAAGCACCTCATAGCTCATGAACGTAAGGATTTTAACACGAATGCTGAAGACATCTGGGTGACTGTTACGATTAATAATTTCATAAAAATTCATTTATGCTGTGTTTACATACCTCCAGGAGTCAATCACTCACAAAATATAAATGAATTCATGGATAAATTATGTGAACTTCGAGGACTACATCACGATGATCATTTTGTCATATCGGGTGATTTCAATTTACCTCAAATTAACTGGTCTTTAAGTAATGGTAATAGTATGCAAATTACGAATGGCTCTAAGTCTGAAATTATTTCCAAACTATCTGACACCCTTTCATTTACTGATCTATCACAGTACTGCACCTTTCCAAATAATAATCATACATACCTAGACCTTGTTTTTAGCTCGATCCCTGTAAATGTATCAAATACTGACCAGTATCTCATCCCTGAATGTAAACATCATAAAAGCATTCTTGTTGACATTAACATATCTCTGGAAACTCCTATGGTGGACAACAAACGAACAATCAATCTTTTTAGGAAAGCTAACTATGAAACAATAAATAACGTCCTTAATAGTATTGATTGGGATGCAGAATTTTTAAACCTATCAACCAATACTGCTATTGACCGCTTTTATACAATTTTATATGAAATCATTCGATTAAACGTCCCGTCAAAGGAAGTTCATATTAATAATTCTTATCCCTATTGGTTTAGTCCAGCCCTAATAAAACTGACTAAGGAAAATATAAAGTGTTTAAAATGTGGAAAAGGTGGTCCAATCCTTTAGACTACCATGAATTCTGTATCCTTAGATCAAGGCAAAAGAAATTGTCTAGAGAATGTCTTAAACAATTTATAACAAACGCTGAACTTAATATATCTCGTGACCCTAAAAACTTTTGGTCTTATGTTAAAGGAAAAAGAAATAATTCTGGTTTGCCTCATGTTATGAAACTGGGCGAAGTGACTGCTGAAAATCCTTTCGCAATATGTAACCTGTTCTCACAGCATTTCGTCTCCACCTTTAATTACAACACTATTTCCGATGTACACTCTACCAACTATCATTTTGACAATCAAGTTAATATCTCCTCGGTATCAGTTTCAAAACAAAAAATAGAAAAAATAATCGATACTATTTCTAGCTCACTGGGTGCGGGTAGTGATAAAATTCCGGCTTTCTTTATCAAAATGTGTAGCAAGGTAATCTCGAAGCCCCTATTATTGCTCTTTCAATCCTCATTGAAAGAAGGTATCTTTCCTGATCGTTGGAAGAGTGCTCTCATCACACCTGTTTTTAAGTCTGGGGCTAAAAATGATGTCCAGAACTATCGACCGATATCTAAATTACCAATCTTTAGTAAAATTTTTGAAAAAATTGTTCATGAACAACTATATAACTGCATCGAGTCTGTAATACTCGTGAACCAACATGGCTTTATGAAAAAAAGATCGGTTGTATCTAATCTTGCCATTTTCATTGAAAATATTACTAAATCAATGGATGATCAAATCCAAGTTGACGTAATCTATACAGACTTCTCAAAAGCGTTTGATAAAATTGACCACAGTCTTCTTTTGTCCAAATTACTAGCTTTGGGAATTCATGGGGATTTATATAGATGGTTAGTCTCCTATCTTAATGGGCGCACTCAGGGAGTAACAATAAATGGCTTCATCTCTGAGATTGTAAATATACCCTCAGGTGTGCCCCAAGGATCTCACCTGGGACCGTTACTGTTTACAATTTTCATCAACGACATTATAAAATGCTTTAATTATGCAAATGTTCTACTTTTCGCTGATGATATGAAAATATTCCTGCCTATTAATTCTATAATTGACTGCTTTAAACTGCAAGAAGATCTGTATAGGCTTAATGATTATTGTATCCTCAATCGTCTCAACATGAACACTTCTAAATGTTATGTAATTACCTTCACTAGAAATAAAATTAAGTTTGACCATAATTATCATATAGCTGGCCAACTACTCAAAAAAGTTACACAAATTCGTGATCTAGGTGTTATACTTGACAGTAAACTTACATTTGAGGCTCATATTGATATGATTGTTAAGAAAGCCCTTAGAATGCTAGGATTCTTATTCCGTATTGGAAAAGAATTTAATAATATCATAACACTTAAAATATTGTATTTTTCTTATGTTCGCAGTCATCTTGAATTCGCTTCTCCCATATGGAATCCTCAATATAATATTTACATAAATCGCATTGAAGCCATCCAAAGAAAATTTGTCCATCATTTAAATTTCAAACTAAATTCAAACCTTGACGTAAACAGCTCGATGGACCTTTATGGACTTAAGCCATTAAAAACTAGAAGAGACTCCGCAGATATAATATATCTCCATAAAATTATCAACGGCTTTATTGATTGTTCTCCCCTTCTGTCTGAAATTAATTTTAGAGTTCCGAGCGTTAGAACTAGAGAAAAATCACTTTTTCATCTCCATAAATGTTCTACTAATATAAGACAAAATGCGTTTATATTCAGAGCCTGTAGTATATTTAATAAGAATTTTAATGATATGGACATATTCTCAAGTAATTTAGGAACCTTTAAAAGATATGTAATAACTAACATTAAATAATTTTAAATATTCTACTTGAAGTTATCATGTTATTGCTTTGAATCCTTTCCAGTTACTTACCTTCCAATTTATACTCATGTGTTCAATTTAGTTGTAGGTATACATTTATTATATTGTTATTATTGCTATTGTGTAGTGTTATTGATTGCTGCTGTGTTGAAATTTTACAATACATTTTGTTTTGAATTTTAGTTGGTTATTAGTATATCAGTTAAATTTAAATTTTTGAAATTTAGCTGGTTATTAGTATATTATTTGTGTTCCTAGATCTGTTATTATTTTTTATTTATTATTTACAATTTTGTATTTTTTGTAAATTTCTCAGGCCACGGGTACAGAACCCTTAGTTTCTTGTTTTAATATTTTTTATTATTATTATAATTTTAAGTGAAAATCTGTTATTGGATTTTATCTTTATTATTTAGTTTATTCTTATATATGTAAATAATCTGTTGATTTTCCCAAATAAATAAAAAAAAAAAATAAAATAAAATAAAATATAGATAAGAATATAAGTACGCCTATGATAATATTCTATGAACCATCTCTCCGACATTTCCTTTACAAACGCTAGGAAGAGATTTCAGATCTTTATTACATATTTATGAGAACTAATATTATGGCGGAACTACACGGTTCAATTGCTCGCATTGAAATAATATTCTTGAAAGAGCCAATCTTCACTCGATTCTGCCTTCCTCTGTGGATATAGATTTTTAAATAAATTCCTTGAGCTTTCTAAGTTAATCGAAACTATGCTTTAAAGTTTTCTCAATAACGTGCATCTATTGGTAAAATCGAAATTTAATCGTCTATTCAAAATACTAATACGTTTACTGACGAATGGTTAAAATTAAGTAAAAGTTTCCTACATCAGTGTCTTAACAAGGCTTCATGTAATATCTTATCAGAATTTAAGTAGGTTTCTTGTTATTTTATTTGAAAGAAGTTTGATCATATTTTATACTGTTTACACATATCATCCACTGATGAGAAGTTAATGCCGTGAAAGTTTCTTGCTCGGTTAATATATTTTGTTTTTCTTGGGGTGGAACAAATGAATTGAAAATGTCTCTTGTAATGAATACTTACAAGCCGATATTACTATGTCATCATGCGGTCGGCATTCATAAACAGCGTGTGCTAAATATAAATACAGCGGTAGGTGTGAGAATAATCTGTTAAAATACTGTATTCATTGTTTGAAGGAAACACGAGTACCAACGTTGTGATGTTGTGGTGAATATTCAATTCATTACCCTGGGAGCTTTTACTTATAAAATCAAATTAATTCATCAACACTGTTAATGAAATAAATTCACATTACATCACTAAGGACTGGTTTTTTCGGATAATTTGAACAATTCATCAAATTTCAACGTTCATTTACGGGTTCTGTAAAAGTCCAATTCAAATTCTGTTATTATATCATTATAGGCTAGTTGCTTGGCAGAACTGAAATAAAAAAAAACTTAAAAATATCTTTCACAGAACTTGAAAATTAACTTTGAAATTTGAAAAAGTTCTACGAAACAACCCGTCCTTAGACTTCTTAAATGGCATTCAATTCAAAACAACCCTCGATGCAGCATTGATGGGGTTGTGAGAACTGTCAATTTAAGAGGCGGGTTGAGTACAGCCGCCCCGTGAACTATTTATTGGATACCCAACATCTCGACCAGAGGTCACCTCAAGTGGCTCGCTACGTTTGGTGAATTAGCAGGGGTGTTCTGGTTTATCGGGTGAGATGTGTTCAGGATGCGCCTATCCACCATCGTTTGACGTCTCCAACTGGTTTCTCGACCCATCGCCTTGCGCCGCAATGGGAGGGATAAATTCAAATGTCCGTCACTCCATGAAACACTAATCCCTAGATTCCTACCCAACCCTCGTAATTTTTATCTTCTCAGAGCTTCCTCCTATTTTTTAACTTAAAAAAATACACATCCACACAGCATCTCAAAGATCTCATATTCCCAAAGAGAAATTATTTTCCTCGGGGCTTCCTGTGTGTGGTAAATTTAAAAAAGACTATTATCTTCGGATTAATATTAATTTATTTATTTTAATATCAACGGTATAAAATAAACCATATTACAATAAATTATAAACAGTGACATCAGAAAATAAACAATGAACAGAAACTCTAGATGGATATAAAAAGTTAGAGATACAAGTACATGCAAAACTTATAGGTAGGTTAGATTAGTATCGATTGAAATTTATGACAGTATAGATACATGATATAATATATTACAATAGCTAAAATGTATGCATTTATTTTCAGGTTTTGGTTGAAAGTAAGTAAGTGCCAATCAAGCTGTTGGTTCACCGTATTGACTATTATTATTGACCCAAGTTTCCTCAGTTGCCCCAGGCAGTTCATTTTATACACATATTTATTTGAATTTTTACTTAAGTATGAGTACACTTACATTTTATTGATCATGATTAAAAAGATATGATATTAAAGCCTTTATGTACCTAGCTTATGTGCAGTTAAACAGATCCGCAACATCTGCGTACTTATTATTAATTTCATGTAATCTATGTACAAGCTAGTGTTTCAAATGTTCAGTCTTAGTCTTGTTACAATTAAACAGGGTTTTAGAACGAGTAGCTCTTATGGGTATATGAAATTCGTTAATGATGAAGAAGAAAAAATAACTAAAATAAAACTGACTAAGTAGGTACTCATGGGTTAGTGACTATGTTGGCAACGCGTCGGGTTCCCACCGAGGCGCTATGAGTTTTATTAGGCTGGCTAACTCCTTCATCTCGACACAAGCAACATTTCCGCTCAGTGCGCGAAATGTTATTTTTTTTTATTATTTATTTTGTTTATTGCAGAAACAAACAGTACATAATTACATAGATGATAATAGTTACAAAATTATAAAAGTTAGTACAATAATTGGTACCAATGACATGTCGCTGACATATATGCATATGAGGTATATTATACATTTTACGGGTTACATTTTTAAGTTAAGTTAAATTAGTGTGCTGGGGAAGGAGAGAGGTGTGTGTGAGTGTTTGTGTGTATGTGTACGTGTGCATGTGTGTCTGTGTGTGGTTGTATGTGTTATGTGGGCGAATTCATTTATAATTTTAATTCATTTTTGTTATTAGGAGATTTTCAAATTTTGGCAAGTTATTCACAACCCAGGAATGTTTGCCTAAAAGAAAAATAGTTTTTAATTCATTTTGATGTTAATTCACAAAAAGTCACAAAACAAAGAAAAGGTTTCGAAATTAATATTTTTCAAGAAAAGTGAGATGGATATTTTTTTTTACATTTGTACCACACAAGAGGTCGTGAGGAAAATATTTCTATAGAGCCTTTGTTTTCTTTGGGGATGCTGTGTTGAGGGTTTATTTAGGAAAGAAAGGGGATGTTGTTCTGGGAAGGGTAAAGGAATGCGGGGTGGGTTGGAATCTGGATGTCAGTTAGTGACAGACTTATGAATCCATCCCTCCTTCTGCTGTGCAAAGCGATGTACTAAGAGAATCCTGTTGGAGAGGTCAAAATGTTTCCTCAATCAGTCTCTCCCGGTACGCCTCGCTATGCAGTTGGTGGGCAGACCAAGACCCGGACAAGCCTTACCCTAAATGGTTCCCGAGGTGGCGGTACCCATACCCGCCTCCTAAATTGTAATGGCAATGAGCAAATAAATAACGGTGGTACAGATAACGTTTGCAGTAGGTTCCTACCGGAAAAATGAGAGGTCCCGAGTTCGCGTTTCTGTCGCAACCTAAGCTTTTTTCTTTTCTGCAACTTTTCCTATTAAATTTTCTCTAAATATATTAATGCTGATTTAATCATTTATATCACAACAGTACACAACTACTGGCCATGTAAAAATTTCGAGTGCGCCTCACTGTTGAATTTGTCAGCCACCTCTGGTCTGGAGCCCCTAAATACCTGAAAAATCTCTTGGCTCTGTGCATCAACACGCGGTCTTTTTGATAGATTCTCATATCTTAACAAACGGATTGTAATATTCAGAGCACAGGCGACAGGTATATATGCTGACATTGTTCAACCGGTACTACAATGGAAGAACGGGTCGCTTCTACGACTCGTTTTTAAGTTCAACAACTTAGCTGTGGAACAATTTATTTCCTCCCTCCTTCAACATAGATCTCTTCAAGTTCTCTATGTGTTCTATGTGTACTCCTTCATCTTTCCAAAAAGTCCCTCCACACAGTATCAAACAGCTCAAAGATGCATAGACCCTGAGAGATTTTATTTTCCTCGAGGCCTCTTGTGTGAAATTAATTTTAAAAAACACAAAGCTTTGATTGCTTTTTTTAGAATAATGTTTTTGATTGTTGCGCACGCCAGTGCTATTCGAGATTCAGTTTTTACAAGCCGCACCA
Source organism: Hesperophylax consimilis (assembly GCF_061612785.1). Lineage (NCBI taxonomy): Eukaryota > Metazoa > Arthropoda > Insecta > Trichoptera > Limnephilidae > Hesperophylax > Hesperophylax consimilis. Next base: position 4,420,136 of record NC_142840.1, on the reverse strand, counting down.
ACTTTTGTTTCTAGTGTTTCAAACTCAATTGAAAAATTGAATGCCTATTGACGTTGAAATAAATGAAATGAAATTCAATGGGGTTTCGTTGATTTATCCATTGCGGCTCAAACTATTCATTGCAAAAGTATCGCATTCCACATTTTGTGAGGTTTCTTTGGGCTGTCAGGAATGCATTCGGTATTGCTAAAATACTGCACTTGGATTGCGGCAAAACAACTTAATCTTTTTGCGACATGCATTGCTGTTCAATTTATATTTATTTATACATTCTGTGATAAAATGAAAAGTTCAAGCTAAGAGAATAAATATTATTATTCTCGTTATTTGATTATAATTCGTGCAGTAATTAATATCCAATACTGGTTAAACACTAAGTCTAAATCAGTATCAGTAGATAGGATCTGATTTTGCGGTTAGTTTTAATTAGTATGTACTTTCCAATTACCGGATAATGAGACCTTCACGAAGCCGTTAGATTCTTTGGTATTAAACGATTTGGGGATTATCTTTCATTTATCTATCTTTTCGTAATAAATAAAATGCCCATTTTGCTTGAAATTTACAGAGAAAATTTTGCTCATCGTTTTATAAAGATGATAAATATTATTTTATATATAGTACGATTAGTAAAACCACCTAAATATTCTTCCTAGACTTGCAGAAAAGTCAATTGATGTCGTACATTAAATTAAAAATAGAATATATTTATCCAAAACACTGTCTAGATTGTATTTAGTTCGTGTTGAATCTTACGATCATACATAAAAATAGAATCCTATTAAAACGTTCGGTGAAAAAATGGAAGTAATTTTGGTAGTTATTATTCGAAGTATAATACAGTTAAATATGGCCGAAGGAGATAGGGTCCCATTAGCTCAGTTGGTAGACCAGCTCCCTGACAAGGCTAGGATCTTTTTTCTATTTTTTGTTGTTTTAAATTTTCGTTCGCCTTAAATCACCCCTGTAACAAAGAACATAATATTGGTTAATTGGCCAGTTGTCACTGTTGCAAATCGACTAATTGTTTCATCAAATTAAATATTAAATGTAGTCCTATCTATCACCGAGTAAAAACACAAACATTGAAGAGAACCTCATGTTTTTTTTAGTTAATTGACATATTGCAATCGTAATATATATGCACTCATAATGCCATCAAATAAGCTAATTAAGTTCACTCACATAAAATAAAATATGTTACAAATACATATTTATTATTTACATTCAATCTGTATTTTATTAGTGAGGACATGTTCACTCATCGTTTCATCAAATGAATTATTAAATCTCACCCTTGTAAAAATGAACATCATGTTTTTAGCGTAATTGTTCTCCTGGCCTATTGTCGCGAATATTTATTTTTCTTTTTTGTGGCAGGATTAATTGCGTGTGCAAAATATATGAGTGAAAGTTCAGAAGACAAATAGTAACCGCCGCGGCCAGAAGGGTTCGCTGATTAAAAACAATGGATAAATATAACCATTCTGTTCTTTGTGCCTTCATCGCCGTTCTATATTCAACAATTAAAACATCCCTCGCCAAATTAAACGGGGCAGATTTCTGGGATTATTCGCTAGAATTATGTGCTTGTTTGAATTTTAAGCAAATTGTCCGTTTGGACGAGATCGCTGTAAGTTATACCGTTTATCCTGTGGATATCTAACTCTCGTGTCCTCGACTAATTCCCTACAAGTACGAGTATTATGGTGTAGCTTTAAATCACAAGCTCGATTATCTCGCTGAGGAATTACTAAGAACTCTGAATATGAATATTCGGTGGTCACGTCTTACAAGTCAAGTATGATTATGAATTTAGTTTTACAATGTTAAATAGCTCTTTTATCTCTCTGACTAATTTTGTAAGAAATGAAAGAAGAAAGTAAGAAATATTTTAAATATGTATATATATACAATTTATGAATAGCCTGTAAGACTGAATTCATCTTGCTTTCATTATTATACGTAAAAAGTCTACTCGTGTAATGATGTCGGACTTATGTTGCGAGCATATCGGAGAAATCCCGACGCGATTATCCACTCGACTAGTAATCGTTCGAATTATGACTGACTTATTTTTAATCTCGAATTGTGGGTATTTATTTATTTATTTACAGACAAATAGTGCATTAAAATATAATATTTTTTACACGAATAAGAAACAGAGATAGCAGTGAAAGAGAGCATAAATATAAATGATAAGCAATAACAATATACATATAATATAAAAAGTACAGACAGAAGACAATTACAAGTGTCACAAGACAATTACAATTACAATTCATGAAGAATGTTTAAAGGGCTTAAAATTACAGATTACGTATCGACTGTCGATATTCATTTAAGCTTATACCAAAAAATTCAATAATTTGACTTGACAGTGAGTTAACAAGTCTCGACATTCTGGACAAAGGAGAATGGAAACCATCATTAGTGGAATGTTGATTGAGGAACAGCAATTCATTATTTCGATCTCTACGGGAAGGGATGTTGAACTGGTTGAGTTGCAACAAAGCAGTTGTGTTAGTAATACTGTTGATAATTTTGAATATTCAAATTAGATCAGAGTCTTTTCAAAATTTTTCTAAAGAAGAAATGTTTAAAGTTCGTTGAATTTCATCATATGAATACTCGCCTCTTTTATGTCTCCAAGCAAATTCTCGTAGGATGCGATTTAATTATCCACCATAATTAAAAATAAACCTTTTAAAAAATCCATAAATCAAAGAGAAATTTTCACTAAATGTATACTATTTTGCAAAACTATAATATATAAAACTGATATTTTTATCCAAATGTACACTCCTATTCAACCCATAAGCAATTTTTTTAATAGAATAGCTTTATAAAACGTAAGATGCAAAATATAATCAATCGTAAAACTAATTATTATGTTATGTGTGACAAATAATTAATAAATAAAAATACGACATTGTTAATTTTGCGAATTTTTGCTGCATGAGTTTTTTTATGTTATATTATATTATTTTTCGATAAAATTGTATTTTTACATTCTTCTAAGTCCACGTAATTAATTCGTCAAAAAATGTGAAAATTTCCAGAAAAATATAGTTTATAATAAAATAATAATATTTGGATGATTTTTATAGCGCAGTCTTTGTGAAAAATCACTATAAGGGCGCTGTTCAAATATATAATATGTGTCTACAATCATCTATCCCACCGTTGTGTCTACTATCTTTATTTGTGATCTTTATTTCATAAAAATTGGTATTTGTCGATAAAATTTTTTAATTCGGAGTATTGTGTTTATTTATACTAAAACCGTTAATCAATGAGGATATTTGATAATATAAATGAATGTGGAATGCCTCAGAATAGATTCATCACAAAACCCGATGTTGCTGGCCCCGATTGGAGGTTTTATCATTATAAAACTGGCATATTTTTCCAGAAAACCAATACCTGGAGATGAGAAATATATTTTTTTTTGAAAAACTTGGTAGCGTTATCTACACACGCGCTTGAGGTGATTTTTCAAAAAACTAACTTTTCGAATTATTATTATTCAATGAATAATTGTAGTACTATTGAAAAAATCTGAGGGTCCCGGGTTCAAATGTTGGCATGTCTAAATACATTTTATTTAACTTTCAAAGGAAGCAATCACTGTTACTGATTATTACTTTTTTGGTATATCGATTTCGTTCACAAAGCTGGTTCATCTTTCCCATTTTTTTTTCTCGGAAATACTCAAAAGTTTGACCATGTTGATCGATATATCGGCAGTGCTTCCAAATATATTGTCATATATCCTCCATTATAATATCCCTCTTGCGGTATTATTTTGTATTTCTTTTATGATATGGTTTTTCAATGCAAAGGGCACGACCTGAAAACCTTTGCGAGGAATCACTTGACTTGCAAATTTGACAAAAGTCAAATAAAGGTACAATACAAATCGGTAAAACGTTCCGAATATTATTTATTATATTTTCCACAATACATTTCAATGATCCACGTATTCATCTTTATTTTGATCAAATCATGGACAACATAATTAAAGAATATTGTAGCATCAATAACTTCAGAAACCTGGAAAAATAACACACAATTAAAGCGTTTTGTGCTAATACAGAGTTATTTTAGGAGGAAAAAGCGTTTTTATAAAAGAAAACTTCCTTGCACCTACCCTCCAGATGTTTTGCAAGCTTGCGTTATTAATAAAATAATCTCTTTTTATATTTTTTCTATTAGAAGATAATAACATTACAAAATAATAACATTACAAAATAATAACAAATTTATAATGTATTAACAGTGAGTTTACAAAACTCATAATTTCGAAAAATTCTATCAATTTTCTAGTTTCCTATTTCCATCCCTTCCCATTAACTTTTTCAGCCTAACATCATACCCAAATTGGGGATTCCATAGTCAAAGTTGCTTCTGGAAGTTATTAATAAAGGTAAACAAAGTCTTTTATTTTAATGGAATATTTTTTTAAGTATATATTCATCAGTGTATTAATCATAGAAGATGAGAAGACGAGAATAATACCGAACCAAGGATATCTTTCTTACCGGCACAACGCCTCAATCCACTTGGCCATTGTGATGTATTGTTACGTCATTCTATAATTTTATATTCGTTAAAAAAGATAGCATCCAAAGATATAGATTTCCGGTTACACACGTCACCTTTTTATTTTCTGTGTCTTTTTCTGTTTTTTTTTTAAATTTATTTATTTTTTATTTTATTTTTTATTTTTTTTATATTAACTCCACACTAAGGTGGAGCGGTCTAGTATGGAGATTTTTTATGTTCGTAATATAGAATTCAGCATACGCGGGATTGGTGCTCCGTTATGTACATATCTTAAATAAAAAATATTTATTTATAATTACGACATCGCCACCACTTTGAATTTTTGATAAAAACACTGAAAACACCAATAATGTTCTCCCGATTCTTAGAAATGCTTATAATTATGTTAAAAAAAATTGAGTGTTTATTTATTACCTATGATATAATTAAATTATTATTTTATAGTATAATTATAAAGTAGGACTGTAGGAACAGTTAAACTATTCCCACACAGCAACGAATCCTTCTACCCCAAACGCGTATCAAACAAAGTGAAGTGTATCGCGTATCATCTTGGCGAAGTTTCCGATCCGCTAGACATCATCTAGTAGATCGGGGTACTGACGCTATTCCTTCTTGTAGTTTAAACTTTAGACTCTCAAAAAAATGTGCTTCGTCTTCAATTCCTCAAGAAATAATGCAAAGTGAAGCACAACCAAATAATTCTCACCATGAGGTGAAAGACTTCCCTGTTGTGGCCAGAACACTAGACAGATATTGTATTTCAGATCTAGCAGGAGCTGCAATTGTTTTCGCTGTATTACAAGATGTTGGCTTAATTTCACAGAACGATACATCTCGCGTTGTGGATAGGAGTAAAATTCGTCGAGCTCGAATGAAGAAAAGAACTACCCTTACTAGTAAGCCGTTAGTAATCGATTCCAATCTATTTGGTTTATACTTCGACGGACGAAAGGACAAAAATTTAAGCATGGAAGACAACCGGCGAAAAATAATAACTGAAGAACACGTTAGTTTAGTAAAAGAACCAGGTAGCGAGTACATGGGACAAATTTAATTCAATACCGGAAAATCTGAAGCAATAAGTAATGGAATTATTTCATTACTGTCTTCGAAAGATATTGCTTTGGAAGAAATTGTTTCAATTGGATGCGACGGAACTGCAGTTAATACGGGGTACAAAGAAGGTGTTATTCGGCGCCTTGAATCACATCTCAAACGGCTTTTACAGTGGATTGTCTGTCAATTACAAGCAAACGTACTCATTTTGCGACATCTCTTTGAGAACATCGACGGAACCACGACTGGACCGCAAAGTTTCACTGGAATTATTGGTAAATCTTTAAATAAGTGTGAACAACTTCCTGTCGTGAAATTTAAAATCATTCAATGTTCATTAACAAATATGAAAAATACACAGGATTTAAGTACAGATCAGCTGTATCTACTGAAAATGTGTAAAACTATTGACTCCGGATTCTGCAATGAAAATTTATCAAAAACAAATCCCGGTAAAATTTTACAATCCAGGTGGCTCATTACAGCGAATCGGATTCTTCGGCTTTACATTTCTACCCTAAAACCATAAAAAATATGGTAACTTTAACGACATTTGTATTAACAGTTTACGCACCTATGTGGTTCAACATTAAGAAGAAACCATTATGTCTTTCCGGTGCAAGGCATTTACACGAAACAATAGTGCTTTCACGGTATTTACCCAGTGATTAAAAAATATTATTGATCCAGTAATCCAGCGTAATGGCTTTTTTGGGCATCACGAAAATATATTGTTAGCCATGTTAAACGACAACCTAAAATACGTAAGAGAGTTGGCGTTGAGAAGAATATTGAAAGCTCGGCAAATAAAAATGCAATCATACTTTATTCGTACCTTCAAAGTGCCTGTTTTTGATTTTTCAGCAGATGATTATATTGATGTTATAAAGTGGGAAAATATAACCGAGCCACCACTAACCAAATTTGTAAGTGACGAGACAATTTTACAAGACATTACCGATCACACGATAATTAAGGATGTCATACTATCAATGATAAAGAATTTTCCTTGCCACACTCAAGCTACAGAGAGATGTGTGAAAATTTTAACAGAAGCCTCAGCCGTTATTTGTGGACCCTTTAGGCGAGATGGATTAATAAAAACAAGGTTAGAGTCACGACACCTTATGCCTATTTTTAACACCAAAATGCAGTACCGTTCATAGTAACTTTTGCAATTTTCAAGTTTTTCAATGCGGTAAATAATATAAGTACATTTTTTATTTCCACTATTTGTTCCATGCTAACAATCTACAAATCTGTATCTGTAAAATAAATGGTAAAATACAAATTTTATGTGTGTTTTATTTCGCGTATATGAGCTATTAATACTAGGTAAAATCGTGAAAATGATAAAATATAAAGCTTTGGCGATGTCCAGGTATTTTGAATATATTTTTTTTATTATTTTTGTTGTAATTTTTAATATATGGAGCATCTTTCCCAACTATGTCGATTTCTAAATTCTCAAAAAAAAAATTTCACTCCACCTTACTCCACATAGGAGGCTCTGAAGAAAATAATTTCCCTCAGGGCCTATGTCATCTTTGGGTGCTGTGTGGAGGGTCTTTTTGTGGAGAAGAAGGAGTGAACATGGGTCTTGAAGATTCCTATGTTGGAGGAAGGAAACACAGAGGCCGGCAGTTCGTTTCAAGCGAGTTAAACTTAACAACGAATCGTAGAAGCGACCCGTTCTCATGTGACAAATGTCAACCGTGTACAAATGTTGGGCGCGCGTTTGTCGTGTATCCCGACTACGCACCGGTGCCGAAGGGATCAATGACGCTAGTTCCTCAGAGCATCTTCCATTGTAATACCGATAGAACAAGGACAGCATACGTACCTGACGCCTGTGCTCTAAAGATTGCAGTCCGTCTGTTAAGATTGGGGATTCTATCAAACGGACCGCCCGTTTCTGCACAGAGTCAAGGGTTTCTTCAGGTGTTTTGGGGCTCCGGACCAGAGATGGCTGCCGGATTCGACAGTAGGGCGCACTTGCGATTTGTACAGGGTCAGCTGTTGTGTACTATTAAAGTATCTGCGGGCCCTGAATAGGACGCCCAGCTTCTGAGAGGCCAACTTTACTCTGGCTTTGATGGAGCCCCCGTACCTGAGCTGGTCACTTATAGTTACACCAAGCATATCAATGGAAGGCCTGTTCGGAAGATTGCTTCCGTTGAAGGAGACTAGATTATCATTTGGATCCCTTTTAGATGTAATTAGACAGGATTGGGTCTTTGAAACATTAAATTCGACGAGATTATTTTTACCCCAGTAGGAAATACTCTCGAGATAACCGTCCATTCTCTGCTTCAAAGCCTTCCGAGCCGTTGGAGTTTGTGTGCCCTTTGGGGGCTTGTTTTATGTTAAGTATAGATTTATTAGTAATATACTGTTCTTCAACGATAAGTGATTTAACTGATAATGCCTGGTAAATTATTTTATAGAACGAAAACGTTCTTTTATTTGATTGTTATCGATGATAATCCCTGAAGTTTCGCCTCATTATTGAATACTTGTTGATATTTTAAAACATTATTTTTAGCAATTACTCGCCTGAAATATCCATATAAATTGATAATATTTTCCGTGTTAAAAATAATGCCGCCAATGGGAATTGAACCCGCATCTTCTGATTGCCGGTCAGGTGCTCTGAACCACTAAATTACCACGGCTTTTCCAACCCATTTTTTTACTCGGGAGATTTATAATTTAAATTTATATAAAACACCTTGTATTATAAACATTAGTTTAATAATAATATTTTAATCGTTAGTAATTCAATGTTGCCTGTGGTGCACGTCCAAAGTAACCCTTTCCAAATGGCGGGCAGGGCGGGCTATTTACTGACCGCGCCACTGCCGGAACAAAGGCGGAATGTTCCGGGCCGCGCCGGTAACACCGGGTCGCTATTGTTCTTCGCAAGTTCACAAAGCGTAAGAAAATGAACAGGAAAGTTCGCCAACAGTGCATCGAGGCCTGGGCTCAAATCCGGTGTGCCACCCGGAAACTGGCCTGGAAAGTGTCAAGGAAAAACAGTACCTACCTCGGTTTAGTGAAAAATCCACCAAATAACTTAGAATATTAAAAAAAGCAAAATTTAATTTTCAATCAGCTTAAAAACATTCATACCTTTGGAAAAATTGTATGTACCGTGAGTTCTCATAATACCACGCTAGTGAAGCCGCGGGTAAAAGCTAGTACTTGTGTATCTTTAAAGATAAAAGTTATCCATACGATTTTGTAAAAGTTGGTTACTATCATTTTAATCAAACTAGGTATCTACATTGTTTGGCAATGACGCTGCAACAGGGGAGAATGACGTCAGGAGCACTTTGATGAGATGCTTTCTAATCATTTTCTTTCATTTTATTTATGTAAATAGATACCTATTTCCATTCAAATATAGTCAAAATAACACGAAGATCAATTTTGCATGCAAACCAACCTTCACAATGGATACAGAAATTGTTATGGGAAAACATTATGATTATTATTCAATGGATTATCTTTTAAATGACATAGAGAGTCAAAATATTTTCGTAATCATTTCGATAACAGTATTGAGTGTTTTCATTGATGTATTGTCCTGTTTTAAGGATAAGTTGTTTTTTAAGTTTAATACGTTCACTTCTAACGACGTATTTAAAGTGACAGTAGAAAGAGCGTTTCGCAAATCCTTGTGGAATGGTATTCGCTTCCTGCCCGCCGGGATTTGTTTCCGGTCAGAGCTTTTTGGGGATTTTGTAAAGCTTTTTCGGATTAACGCCTGCAAAAGATATTCTGAAAACTTGTACAGATTCGGAGAGGTAGATCCTCCGGATCCGAAATAACGAGAGGCTCAAGAGCCTTTTCAAGATATTTTCGAGGTCTTGTCACGTTGCGGCTGTTTTATGAGCAAGGAAAGCTTTTATGTAAGTGAAAATTTGTGGTGCGAAAATACACTATACGATTTACGAAATTTGTTTTCATACACTATTTTACGTTGAGAGTGCAAATACAAACTTCCTTAAAGAGCGTGCTGGTAAAATTAATATTTCTTTAAGGAAAACGTTTCATTGGAAAACTTCACGTTGCAATAGTAGGAGAATTAAGAAAAGGAAACATTGTATCTGTACTACGGTGACCGGATAAATTATCACAATGATAATTCATCACATCTTTAAAAAAATATATTAAGTCATGGAAAGTGATGAAAAAAAAACCTTTTTAACTGTGTTAAGTAGGTTAGGATCGGTTAGGTAAGGTAAGGTTTAATTTTTTTTTGATGATTTTATATCACTTTCTAAAAGTGTGTTGAATTTTCACTGTGTTGAGTTATCATGGAACCCTATACTACAACAGAATTCAAAAAAAAATCAGCATTATAAAAAGATAATACACGTTCTAGAATTTTCGGGAATCGTTCGACTATTGTGTTAGAATGTTTAAACATGAAACTGAAATACGTTAGAAATATACTCGAAATAATATCAACGCGTTTAGGGTGAGAATATACTTTAATTCGATTACCTCTACCTTCGTCTAGAACTTCGTCGGAAATTGGCCCCCTAATACTAGGAAATGTCGTGAGTCAGAATGAAACGAAGAAAGAGATGAAAAAATAATACAAAGGGTTGATAGATCTCAGGTATTCAGATCTGCTACCACAAAATAGGAAAAAAAAACGTTTGAAGGAATTCAATTCTCCTATGTTTCTCGGAAGTGATTCTGAAAATATTTATATTGCATCAGAAGCTGCGTTAGATTATATGTTTTTCGATATTATAAAAAACGATTTGTCTAATTTTTCCAGCAACCTTTACTAAAGCGATCGCCAATCGAATAAGTTATTTTTTTTTGTAAATTCATACAAGTTATAACAACAATATAAATAACAATTATACAATTCATACTGTTTATATTTGACGGCCTGCGTGGTCGAGGGGTGAGGTTCTTGACTATGGATCCGGAGGTCAAGACTTGGAATCCTGGTTTTCGCAAGTAAATTTCATCATGAAACAATATTTTATTTAAAATGTATTCTTATGTGGAACTTATACCGTAAAGACCGCATGGAGAAAAATAAATATATTTGCAAGTGACGATTCGACAAAGCTGGAAAACAGTGCGAACAAAAAATGCGATCTTCTAAAAGGGGGACAAAGATAACATCTACAAAATACGCAGAATGAAATTCAATATGATCATAATTTATCATAATCATACTCAATGGGATTAAATACTTAACATGTTTTTTGTAAATTGCGTTTTTTTTTATTAACCGCGTTCACAAATAATTTGATTTTATCAAATTCGTTTAATAAAGGAGTGGTTTTAAATGGACGCACAGTTCCGAAAAGCTTTTATTCAGCTTATTTAATGCCTGATTCCCCATCCGCATAATGTAATAAATGAAATCTAAAATATAAATAGAAATGTAATGTTAATAGGATTCGCGAAAACAGGATGCTGCGGTAAAATATGGGAGAGATCGAATATTTTAATTCGAGAAACACGAGAAAATAATGAGTTGCAGTAAACAAACATTTTACAATAAACTGGCCAACTATTGATTAAATGGTTATGTACACTTTGCACTGCTATCGTGTGATTATCTTACAAATGATTATCATGAGGATTCAGCCGCGTTTTTCAAGATTTCGTCACTAGAAACTCCTCAGATGTACTATTATTACAAAAAATAGCCACCCCCGTGATAGATTGCCCAGAATTACTACTTAAAAGAATTCAATTAAGGGTACCCATCAGACAAACCAGACAAAACCACACACTAAACATCCCTCATTGTAATTGTTTACGCCAAATAATGGCTAATTGTCGTTTCATAGAGAATTGTTTATGGCAATGAATTTGGTTCCTGAACCCCGTTTTCCTCTCCTTCATACCTCTCCTCTTTGTCCGAGGGTCAGTCAAAAACCAACAGCCGTGACGCGATGAACATTATTACCCAAAACGCATCACATAGCAATAAAATCATCTTAACGCATCGCAAAAATAAAGTTTTGCTAATACCACAACTACAGTGCAATCCAAGTGCATCCCAACAAGTGAATGTTCCTCCACCTCCGTAAGTACCCTTATACCTTTATAAAACTCATTGCCAAAGAATAATTGATTATGTTATAAAAGGTCCACCGCTTAAACAGTAATACTAATTAAAAACAAAATACATTCATTCACCGGGCTTCCCATACTTTCAACAATTAGTACAACACATTTGACTTATTTAACACAACACCTCTCATTTTTAAATCTAAAATCATAAAATAACATTTACCTTAGCATGTTATTCATCACATAGACTAGATCCATCCCATACCCCTCCCTTCCTCCATCATATCCCATCTCCATAGGTCAGTGTAACTTTTTTCTCTTATATTCACTAAATAATTAAGATCCATCAGTGGAAACCTATTATTGGTTGTATTTTATATTACTTATACTGCTACACTTTATTAATATTATAACTGTTGGTTTTCCAAATAAAACGCTAAAACAATGAAAAAACAAAAAAAATAAGTAAATGAATATTGAAATAAAAAGATAATTATTTAAATATAATGAAATTTGAAGAACTACGAGCACTCGAATGCAACTGCAACTGTAAAAGGATTGGGTTTTTAAAATCTAAATGAAAGAAATGTTGAATATTCAAGATTTATATTAAAAGACATCATTTATAAATAGGGCTTGCTTCATAGTAATGACAAGCTTTTCAATTTGGTAGGCTGGCATGGGTAACGCCGCCCGGAAACCATTTATTGGATAACCAACACCTCTGCCATAGGTCACGGCAAGTGGTTCGCTACGTTTGGTGATTTATTAGGAGTGCCCGGGTTCATCGGGTGAGGTGTGTTCAGGAGTTCCATGATAACTCAACACAGTGACAATTCAACACACCTTTAAAAAGTGATATAAAGAAATTAGAAACAATGAAAAAAAATTAAACTAACCTAACCTAACATAACCTACTTAACCCAGTTAATAAAGTTTTTGTTTAATCACTTTCCATGACTTTATATTACTTTTTAAAGGTGTGATGTATTACCATTGTGATGATTTATCCGGTCACCGTGTTCAGGATACGCTTACCTACCAGGCATGCTGGATTGCGAGTGGCTACTTTGGGGAGACCCTTTGCCCTCTCTAACTTGTATCTCGACACATCGCCTTGCGCCGCATTGGTAGGGATATATTCATTTGTCCGTCGCTCCTGGACAAATTGATCCTTAGATTCTTACCCAAATTTCATTTATTTTACCTTCCCAGAACACTCCACACGGCATTTCAAAATATGCTATAGGCCCTAAGGAAAATTATTCTGTGTGGGATTAATATATACAAAAGCTAACACGTACTCTCTAAAAATATAATGTGCATGTATTATATACAGATAAATCTTTCTAAATATGCATTTTTACAAGAAGATGCCGTGTAATTTTGTGTCGATTTTGAACTCCGTGGCACGCAGGATTCAGTGGCAGAAGCTAGAAAGTCTCAAAAATAATCATTCCTCCAGAGAGCGGATAGTCTTGTCATTAGCTCTTTTCATGTGTATTGCTAGTCCAGACACAGGATGAGCAGATGAATTCTGATTTCCAACATGCAAGGATGAAGTCTTCAGTTTCAACACGATGGTAACCGCAGCCTTTCAGCATCAAGTGCCACTCCTGGGTGAGCACAGAACCCGAGTCACTCAAGACCACGCCTTACATAAATATTTAGTTTTAGATTTACTTGTATTTCTTAAAATTCATCGCATCAACATACTTCACCATTATCCTATCAACATAAACGGGGCGTATAGATTGCACTAACCTCCCCACATTCAGGAATAAAAATTATTATTAATAATGTTTTTGATGTGCTTATAATAAATTATAGTGGGGAACATAATAAAATAACAATCGAGTTAAATGGACACAACTAAGTAAGCGGATACTACATTGCTGAGTTTTTAAATAAAATGTGTTTTTTTTTTTAAATATACATACAGATCATGAATATAAATTGAATACTTATGTATGTAGATAGGTAACTGATTTTGATTTAGGAAAAAAACTATGCCTTACCTCCCTGGTGAGAACTTTAATTAAAAATCGAAACATTGTTGTAAATGGTTTAAATTGTATTCATTGATCAAATCTGAACAAGCATTGGTTAAAATTTGTATTTTCAACATATTATTATCACCTGGTTCAACTATGTTAAAGTTCTTAAATAGTTTTTTATCATCATGATAAAATAATGTCTTCTCAGAAATTATTACAAAAGCCAATGGTTTTGCTTGAGGTTATCTGAATCTCCCAGATAGGTTTCTATATAAATAATGGAGATTGCAACATGTTCTAATATCTAGGGCGGTATGATATTATGGTGTCTAGACCAGTGTATGTGGGACATAACCTGGGTAAATAATTTTATACTTGAGACTTACTTCATTACTGTAATATTATGTAACGAAAACTAGTGCAATTGTGGTTTAAGTAGTGTATCTCTGTTAGTTAAATTGTAAATTAAATAAACGTGTAACGGTAGGCACTTACCACTAACTTGTATTTCAGAAATGGGAAAATTATAAAATTAATATACCTCATAGACATATGAATATTAGATATACCTATATTTTATTTTCTTTAATTTATTTTTATAAGAAAAAAATTGCAACTGTATGAAGAGACTTCTCAGCAAGTTGGTAATTTGTTATTTTTATTTATTCCGTGACCGGTAGGTGGCTGAGTTGACATCGCGTTTGTCTCCCACCTGGGCGTAGTGTGTTCAATTCCTCGGCTGGCTATGTCCTCCATCACAACACAATCAACATTTTTCGCTTACTGTGGTGGTAGTGGGAGATTTTCAAACATTATCAGGTTATTCGTAACCCGGGAATGTTTGTCTTTCTTTAAAAAAATGGTTCTTAATGTGTTAAATTACAGTCGGGACAAAATGTTTTCAAAACATCGGACAGAAACAGAAACATGGGGTCGGGGGCGTCGCGTCGGGGCAGATAAGTTTTTTTTCCATCGGCTACGGAAAACAACAAAAAAAATGTGGTGGCCGTCCTAATTCTTCATGTTTGCACAGACATTTTGTTCGAAGTGTACGATATTATTGTCCCTATAGACGCGGCATAAGCTACACCTATTACCAACTAAAATTCCAACTTTTTTAGATTCATGATGCTAATTCATCAAGTTCCCAAAGTAATATTGACTATCGAATTCCACAACTTTCCCATTGAAGGATTTGTATTCCATATTTTGAGGGATTTGTATCGCATTTTTGTAAATGCGTTTTCGCATTAATAATAATTGAGTATGCATTTGACTTCGTGTCGTCAAATGTTGGAATTAAAAAATAGAGGTCAACTTGAATAGTGATGTTAATGGTAATGTTTATCGTGTACACGGTGAAAAATTACTTTTACAGAATATTGCTAATTTTAACCTGTTTAAATTAATAATAATAATATTTTGATGATTTTTTGGCGCTGAATTATTCGTAGTTCGTGTAAAAACAGGATTGCAAGCCCTTAACGAATAAATTTGCAGGTTTCATTCAAATACGACAAATGAAATACGAATGTACTCGTAGATGTCGGAACACATGTATGTAAAATTTCTAATATTTCTGCATTTCGTCAAAATAAATTATCAAGGCAAATACAGTTGCATGAACATATTTGCGGCACGTTCCAGAGTGGAAGATACTATCAGTGTCGACTCGGTGTAAGATGACCATTCATTATTTAAATGTTGCTTGAAATGGCTGTGACCGTGTTTAATGACCAGATCTGAATAGACAAGTACTTTCCAAACTTCCTCTTCTCCATCTCCTTCCCATCCTACTACTTTCAGCCTCATAACATATCCCAATTTGGGATGTCATAGTCTCACCAGGCTACACACGGCTGAAAAAAATTAATTGGTACGAATCTCAGAATCGCACATTTGCCTGCACTAACCCTCATCTACCATACGAAAAAAAAGAAGAAAAAAAAAACATGTACGGAGCGAATATTCCTCTCTGTACAATAGAAAAAAAAATCAGGCAATACTTAATCTGCCACGAAATGTTTTTTTTTTGTCTGAATTTTCGAGAACCGGGATGTTTTATATTAAAACCATAGAAAACAAACATTTCAGTTATCATTTGCGAGGGTGTTCCTGTTGGAAGATCGATAGCCACTACGCTCGCAGTGATATCCGATGGAAACCAAAGAATACATCTTTGATTTATACAACCATTAAAATGGCGCGACCGTATATCATATCCGCAAAACATTGCACGGCGCTTATCCAACCCCATTAAATTCATTGCGGCCGCCAAGTTCGACAAGCGAATTTCACCACACCCATTCAGGTCATAGGCCCCAAAATCCCATGGCAGTGACAGTTTTACTAGTTTGTTTGCTACTGGAATTTCCCACATAGATTAATACCGGCGAACACTGCCACTGTTTGATATCACCCTTTCTATGTACTTACTTTAGTCGAAAAAAATATTCAATAGGAAAATTGAAAATGTAGTTTTACAGCAATTGATTAGTGAAATCAAAAGAATTTTTTGTTATTTGCGTTTGCTGTTTCTCCTTTGAATATTTCCATTACGTGCTGTTTACATGTAAAATGGGGTGATTTTATACTAACCATCTAAATATTATTATTTCTTTTAATCTCGGTTGTTTGTGATTTGATATATTCTTGCGTGAAATTATTCACGCTTAGTAAAATTTTAATTTTAAAAATGGATTCTGATTATTTAAGAATTCATAAAATTGATATTGTTGATTCCAAAATGTTTAAGGGGGTATTTCACTATGTCGGGCTAAATATCTGAATAGCTATCCGTTGGCTGGCTTTAAAGTTCAGAATAACTTCGTTATTCAACGGCGACCGTTTCACCATTGTTTCGAGCTTCCGGATAGATAACACTCGAAATAGTCTGGCAATATCGCAAAATGTTTGCAGTTTCTCCATCTACTGCCACGGCTGTCATGCGTCACAGTCCGCACACCGCGAAGTGTGCATTTTTTTGGTTATGTTATGGTTTATTATCAGGTCATTTTAGATAGATTCGTGTCGAATTAATACATTTTTTCTTATTTTGAACACAATCAAATAATTCAGGATGGATCATACAAGCATTCAAATTCATTCAACAAAATTCGACTCACTTCTCAGCTGTCAAACTCGGAATGTTTTGACGCCATCTTTGATTTGAGGAATAGCGCCTAACGTGAAGTTCGAGCACTGATTAGTCAAATCGAACTTTAACCCGAGCGTTAGCGTTATTCAGATATAGTGAAAACGAAAAAATGGCTTATCCGCGGATAGTGCTTAGTCAGAACATAATCAGAGATAGTGAAATACCCCCTTAATCGTAATTCATTAATTAAGATTTTTATATTTGAAATGTGTAGTTTATTAATAATTTTTTTTGACAATATAGACAAAATTTGTTTTCGAAAGACTATGAACCCTAGGCAAATATTTTTTTAATGCTTCCAGCTTCACAAATCCCACAATGAATTAAACGGTTTTGCTTTATTTATAATTCTTATATTTTCCGTATATTTTTATTTTGAAAATTTATGCCGTCGCTGTTGACGAGACAATACCCTAAAATAAATAAAAAAATTTAAAAGAAGTAAGTAAAGTTGCACAAAAATATGCAACGCGCGGCCCTTGTGTATTGGAGAGACCTGCAGTTGAATTTGCCTTAACAAATCTCTAAAATAAAGTGGAAATTTTAACGATGTAAGTGATGAAGTCGTGTAAAAACAATATTCGCTGCGCGGACTGGCGTAATGGATAGATTCACGGTCGACTTTGCCCTAGCAGGCCTAGAAAATCGATCTTTCCTTGGGGTTTATTTGAATGATTTCTGATAAACGTATTACTAAAATCTCAAATGTTTCTATAGAGATTCCTCTGGAAGTTACTAATTCATAGTCTAAAAAAATAGAATTTGGTGCTTATGACTAATTTTATCGTTGTAAAACGTTTTACAACTTTTCATAATTTAATTTTTCATCAAATTTTTGGCACCTATTTAAAAGTTATGAACTATTGGCCATTTTTTTCACGGGAATCTTCAAGTTCTGCAAACTAATAAATCAAAACCTTACTCTTTTGAGAATATCTGATGTTCACAATATTGTTCTCTTTCAATGGATTATAATGTAATAATGTTATTTAACTTGTTATTTTAGTTTATCTCGTTTGAAATATTATTGTTCGCTTTGTTATTTATGTTTGCATTGTGTGTTTAGGTGCTGCCATGATGTATTACGTTCTATGTTTCTATAGAAAATCCGAAATCTGGCCACTTTCCGACTCGATATCTGGAATAATTTCTGGGAATAACTAAACCCTTCTCCGAGTAAGTCAATTACTGTCAAGTGTCGCGCCTGATTTAAATAGTTTGAAACAAATGAAGCGTGAAATGTGTCGAGAGATCGAAAATTAACAGGCCGAGGGTAAACTAAGTACACACTCTCTCTGTTCTATTCATTCGTCGTGCTTAGTCTGCCCGGCTTTTGTATATCGTAGTTTAT
Organism: Hesperophylax consimilis; assembly: GCF_061612785.1. Taxonomy (NCBI): domain Eukaryota; kingdom Metazoa; phylum Arthropoda; class Insecta; order Trichoptera; family Limnephilidae; genus Hesperophylax; species Hesperophylax consimilis. Next base: position 4,401,946 of record NC_142840.1, on the reverse strand, counting down.
ACAGTACACACTCGCGTTTATACCTTCTGTATTCATTGAATTATTTGGGATAATATAAACAGCACGCGGTGTGGAAATGTTTTGTGAAAACTTTCAATCAATCACGCTAAGAAGTACAGTTAAAAGCTCTGGCCACACAATTACGTAGCGAGTTTAGAGAATTTCGTGAACGTTTTGTTACTATTTATTTATGGTTGTAAAACTTTCTCAGAATGTTTGCAGCTATACCACAGTAACGAGAGTGTTTGATGCTCCAATTGCAGTTAAATGGACTGTAAATACAAAATAAGAAGATCGTGCGATCGGGTTAATCACTGGGAAAACGAGGAGACTTGATTTCTTGAAAATTCCTTCGCATGGATCACGTAACATTTATAGGTGTACACCTTGTATAATCACAATTTTACACAACGCAACTCTGTTTAACCACACAATGATATTGCAGTTGGAGATGCAATTTACATGATCTAATGGCCTGTTAACGAGAATAATTATCCGAATAGCAAGATAAAATGCACTAAACGACGACAATATTACGAATAAAAACAAATGACATGTGTGTTATTGTAATATCAATGGTTTTGGTCGGTAGTCTTGTCTTATTCCTCCTTTCTTCATATTTCTGTCTTCCTTTCTTCAACTTCCCAGGTAAGATTTTAAAGGAGGTTCGGAGGAACGAGGGAGAAGAAAGTATTTTAAACAGGACATTGGGGTGTAGAATAGTCACAGAACTGTTTCAATATTAAACAAATAGATTGCGTTTATTACTATTAATACGTGATACTGCGCAAGATTTCTGACTGCCTGGAGTTGGGACAACTATAAGAGCCACTCTTGTGGTATATTCCCAGACTGAAGGTTGTGGAAAACGGAAAGGAAAATTAGAATAAGATGATTTAATAGGTCCGAACTATTTAGATCGGGATATCAAAGATATTAAAATCATTTTTCATTTAGGAACCGTGTGTTAGTAATAAACGAAGAAAACTATTGCTTATTTTATGAAGAATCACTTCAAATTTTTAGTTTTTTCGGTGAAAAGCGGGATTATAGGCCATACACTGAATTATTAACAGATTTCCTGGAAAGTTTGAGTAAATTACGAATATTTTTTAAGCAACAACTATTATTTGTACCGTCGTTATCAAGGCAAATCGATAAAACATTTTTACATTGATGTTTTATTAATATGTCTTGTTATTTTTTCATGGGTGATAAAATCGATTTTTTCCGGTGTACGCTGTGAAATATTTCATTTTAACCTTTTTCTACAATCACTAGTATAAAATAACAATCGTTTCAATAACTAGAATATTATTATTAAAGTGTTTTATTTGCAATAATTTTTTTATTTGGGTGTACAAAAAATAAAATCATTGAAGCATTCATATGACGTTTCTAAAACTTCTTACAATAATAAAATGAAAAAAGGTAGATTTATAAAACATTGATTTCTCACGTAAATATATTCCTACGAGTTGTATTTTTCTTCTGGTTCAAATAAATGGTAAAGAGTGGATTTCATTCTCACAAAGATTTGCATGTCATCTGTACCCAGCTCACAGCAACTTAGCAAACGTGTTTGTATCAAATCCAACCCCCTCCACCACCCCCACCCCCTCACGCAGTCCTTATAACCACCCATACAAAAACATCCAATCGAATCAGAGCCGATCACCGTTTTCCTGGCAACATATTTTATTTCTTAAGAATACTTTTTTCAATAATTCCAAGAAAAAATATACCTTCCTGATTCTCATTTTTTTTTTATTTTTGCTATCGATACCCTTACGATTAACACATTCTTCATAGTTTGAGTTGAATATGTAACGAACTGATGTTCAAAAGGTAGATATTTTGTTCACAAAGGTTTATTAATATTTAGAGCTTGCAAATAATGTATCAAAACGTAATGTCGTTGACTCCAAACTTTTCCAATATTTATCAAAATTTGTTTGGAGTGAATCTAGATAGTAGGTAAGCACCTACTTCTAATGTTTTACTCACTTAAGAGGATTGTGATTATCGCCAAATTAATTGGGTTGTTGGCTGAATGATTCCGTGATTCTCCAATCCGCAGAATCCAAGGTTGCGTGATTTTACTCTCGGTGTGTAGTAATGAGAATTCGGATATTTTCAATTTAGTTTTTATTTTAACAAAACTCACGTTCCAATAATTTTTTAACAGATCGCGTACGCTAGAGGAGATTTAGGGCTAACCCGTCGGCTAGACCGCTGGAAATAGAATAAAATATTTTCCGCGCGAGGTATCGCGCGCAGGCTTACAGTGATGCCAGCCTCACAACAATGTGGGTAAAAATAATGTTGTCACTATTTACGGGAGATGTAAATACCCTATAATTTACCCTACATCACCAATAATACATTTCTCGTTTGTCTGTGACGATGTGCTTTAGTTGTTCTGATTAAATTATTCCTAAAACTTGCCAGGAATTTAAGGACGGGTTGTTTCGGAGAATTTGAACAATTCATCAAATTTCAACGTTCATTTTCGGGTTCTGTGAAAGACTTATTCAAGTTCTGTTTTTATGTCATTGTAGGCTGGTTGCTTGACAAAACTGAAATAAAAACAGAACTTGAAAAAATCTTCCACAGAACTTGAAAATGAACGTTGAAATTTGATAAATTGTTCAGATTCTCCGAAACAACCCGTCCTTATTAGTGTCATTAAATGTCAATTTTCAAAACTAATTGTGTGAGGAACAAAAAAAAAGCACTGATAAATTCAAACAAGCGGTATCGTAGGTAAATACCCATAATCAAAAAATAATTTTATTTTAAAGAATTAATTAATAATTCTATGTTATATATGTTTATTTCTTTAGTTAAAATATTTTACAGATTTTGTGTTTTATTAAAGTTTACAAACGGTGTTCATCCGAATGCAAATTTTTATTTAAAGAAAATGCACAAGATTTGTTTTTGAAAGGCAAATGTGGCAACAATGACAAATTTTTTTAATTTTTTTATATTAACTCCACACAGGAGGCCCTGAAGAAAATAATTTTCCTCAGGGCCTATGTCATCTTTGGGGATGCTGTGTGGAGGATCTTTTTGTGGAGAGGAAGGAGTGAACATGGGTCTTGAAGAGTCCCATGTTGTAGGAGGGAGGAAACACAGAGGCCGGCAGTTCGTTCCGCAGCCGAGCTGTTGAACTTAAGAACGAATCGTAGAAGCGTCCCGTTCTCATGTGACAAGTGTCAACTGTGTACAAATGTTGGGCGCGCGTTTGGCGTGTATCCCGACTACGCACCGGTGCCGAAGGGATCAATGACGCTAGTTCCTCAGAGCATCTTCCATTGTAATACCGATAGAACAAGGACAGCATATCTACCTGACGCCTGTGCTCTAAAGATTGCAGTCCGTTTGTTAAGATTGGGGAATCTATCAAACGGACCGCCCGTTTTTGCACAGAGTCAAGGGTTTTTTTTCAAGTATTTAGGGGCTCCGGACCAGAGATGGCTGCCAAATTCGACAGTAGGGCGCACTTGCGATTTGTACAGGGTCAGCAGTTGTGTACTATTAAAGTATCTGCGGGCCCTGTACAGTACGCCCAGCTTCTGAGAGGCCAACTTTACTCTGGCTTCGATGGAGCCCCCGTACCTGAGCTGGTCACTTATAGTTGTACCAAGCAAATCAATGGAAGGCCTGTTCGGAAGATTGCTTCCGTTGAAGCGATTTGAGATTTCCACGGTTAAAAGCACTATCGTGATTAATATTTGGGTTATTCTGCCTTATTTATTTTCGGACAAGACAGTGTCTATCAACTGTCAGCACGTCATAATAACCCAAAAATTAATCACGATAATACTGTAGAAAATATTCAATATCCAATAAGATACCTACTACCACTTACTACACTAGGTACCTACTAGGTAGTTACCCAATAATAATAATAATATAATAATAATAAATTCTTTATTCCAGGATGTGGGGAGGTTAGTGCAATCCCACACATCCCATAGATGAGATAAGTACAAATAATATTTACATAGAGTAACATAAATAAAATAAATAAAAAGAGATTAAAAAATTAAAAATGAAATTAAGTTAAAGCAGAGAAGCACGGGAATCCAACGGATCTAAGATTGTGGGAGCAAGTATCTTTCTCCAATGGTCTTCAATGCTCGATCCTGAAGTCAGACGCGATTCTATGATAATAGTGTTTCTGGAATGGTTTATCCTTTCCCTCAGTCCTGCAATCCTGGTTCTTAACAGAGCTGTAAATCCTGGAACTCGCCCTTCTGTTAACATCGAGGAGGCACTGCAGTGCCTGGGGAGTCCGAACATCAATCGGTAAGCGTTATTATATTGAACCCGAAGCCTTTCCATTGTTCTTTTCTTGAAATTAGCCCAGAGCTCGCATGTGTACAGGGTGGTGCAAAAGGCTAAGAAGAGCGTCCTTTTCACTCGTGGACTACAGAGCCGGAATCTTCTACTGAGCATGTTACATTTTATACTCAGTACACGCCTCTGCCTGTCAATATCTTCATCATCCGTTAACTTGTTGTTGATGATATGTCCTAGATATTTTGTGGTTTCTACTGTTTTCAGAATCTCACCATTCAAAAAGACTGGGGGAATGTTTTTTGGGCCTTCCCCGTGTTTTATGACCAACAGTGCTGTTTTTTTCGCATTATAGATCATGTTGGTTTCGTGAGCAAATTCCTCACAAATTTTCAGGAGAATTCTTAATCCCCGTATTGACGGTGCCATCAGAACCATATCATCTGCGTAGCTCATATTATTAACACATAGACCTCCGATGTGGCAGCCCACTCCAGCATTGTTTAACCTGTGGGTTAATTCGTCCATGTATAAGTTGAACAGTACTGGGGACATACATCCACCCTGTCTGACCCCGCTTTTTAAGAAATAGGGTTCTGAGAATCCATCTTTCCACTTTACAAGGTTTTCCTGTTGACGATGCCATGATTCGAGAATTTTTACCACTTTCCATGGTATCCCTCTTTCCTTTAGTTTTTTCCATAGTAGGGGGTGGGAAACTCTGTCGAATGCCTTACTAAGATCCAAAAAGCATGCGTAAGTTGTTGTTTTTCTTTTCCTGTAGTATTTCAGCGTCCGTTTTACGCGGAATATGGAGTCCGTGGAGCATTCTGTTTTGAAACCCATCTGATTGTCTTTCGTTTTCAATTGGGGTCCGACTTGGTCTAAGAGAACTCGTTCAAATATTCTGGCGTTAACTAAATAAAGTTAAATAAATCGTTTCAATAAAGCCTCCAACAATTAACTTCGTCAAAAATAATCTTTTGCGGTCATTCAAAATAATTAGGTTTTTTTTAATGTGACCAAAACGTCCTGGGAGTATCTACCATCACAGCGACCCAGTAAAAATTTTTTTTTGAATTTTCTCATTTTTATCTTCGTGTACCAAACTGTGCCTGGCATTTTTTGTAAATGTGTACAAAGTTAATTAAAAATATACATGGGAGTGTAGTTCCAACGACAATCTTTTGTGAATTTCCGTATTTTTCATCAGGAAAATTCTTACGAATTTAGCAGGGAAGAGTTTTTTTAACAATTTATTACCTTTACCCTTCAAATTATATTCTTTGCCTTTTTAAAAGTATTACGTTGGATATACATATATCATTAAATTTATCATGTAATTTAATTACCGTCTTAGAGAAGAATGCATAGTGTACAATCTTACATCATTTTTGAAGGTTCAAGTATCGAACGACCGAAAAATTATTACTCAAAAGTATTTTAACTACCGTCAACCTTTTTTGTGGAGCGGCTTTACCGTTTTTCATAAACCATTTGCATTTGTTTAATGCAAAAGGTTTTTTTTCTCCTTCCGCAAAGTTAAGTTTCATATTTATGACAAGATTCTTATTACTTATGATAGGTAACTGGAATGACTCAGAAAAGTTAATTAGGGTACTAAGTTATATGAGCTATTCGTTACGGGTGGGTTAACCTTGGCGTTTCAGCATGGATCCAGATCGCAAATAGAATTTCTTAACTTTGAAACTCGTTTGGCTAAGTCATCTATAGTCGCACTGAATGTTTTATTAAACAATAAAGACTTAGTGGCAAAGCAGTAAGTTTTCGTAAATTGAAAACTGTGGGAAATAAATTGAGTTTAAACGGTTATTTTGTAATAGGCATCTTAGAAGTAATTTTATACAGGGTGTTAAGGGACGCACTTGATTTACTTTAACAAGTGATTCCAGGCATATTTTGGAGAAAAATATTCAATGAACTCTTGGTCTCCGGTGACTAAAAAAAAATAACGCTCAAAAATAATAATAACGCTCAAGAGTCCTAACTGCTCCTAACCGTGTGGATCCAGTGAGACTATGGCATCTCCAACTGGGGTAAGGGTAGTGGGGAGAGAAGAAGATGGATAATAGGAAGATGGGGGAGTAGCTGGCTATTCAGAGCTGGTCACCAAAAACAACTGCAGCCATTTCAAACAACGTTTCAATTCTGAATGGTGGTCTTACAACAGGGCGATACTGCAAGTGTTGGGGACGGATATAGCACCGTCGCAACGCGGAACAATAGGATTGGAAAAGGTTCGGAATGCCGACTTACCCTTTTCTATTCTTCCACGGTTCTCAATTCTTCTTTGCGCTGGTTCACAACAATTCACAAATTTCACCATGCGCGAGCTCACAATGGCTTTGATTTCGACACGGTCGATAAAAGGGGCTCCGTAATCAAACGATGTTGACACGACGAATAATTTTACTCAACTAACGTCGGCATAGGAGAGGAGAGGAGGGGTAGATAGGTCACAATAATTTTAGAAAGGATATAAAGGTAGGTAGCACGATGCTAGGTGCCAACATTTCCGCCCACCTAATTTGAACGAATTAATAATTATGATACAAAATTTAATAAAAGGTAAATTTAAATATATACATAGGTAAATTGTTCATTCAAGTTGTATCCGTAATGCCTCGCAGAAAACAATAAAAAAAAACTTTTACTAAATTAAGTATAACTTTTCGAAGAATGGTTCCTGTACCACAACAAAAATTTTGGTTTTGAAAAATATTTAAAATTGCTAATAACTCCTTTGGTCTAGAATCTGAGTAAGAAACAAAACGAGAATTAGAGTATAGACATCTAAAACAACAACAAAAAAAATATATAGATCCCAATGGTAAATAAAATAAAAATAAAACATAACAAAACTGGAAAATGAAAACGTATTCTATTTTAGATGTACATATATCTCAAGAATTATCACTAATAATAATTTTATTCTTCCGGTAACGGGCAAAGCTTTATCACTGGTCGAACCAAGGAACCAGATTGAGTTTTAACAGTAGCTACCCTAACTATTCCATCCTTACCGGGATGAACGTGGATAATTCGTCCTAATACCCACTTCATCGGTGGAAGACGATCGTCCTTTATTAACACTAATTGACCTAATTTAATGTTTGGATTTATTTTGCACCACTTTGATCGTTGTTGAAGCGTATTTAAATATTCTAAATGCCAACGTTTCCAGAAATGTTGCGACATCTTTTGGAGATGTTGTCACCTACTTAAACGATTAGACGTGGTGTCAAGAAAGTCATATTCAGGCAAACCTAGTAGGAATCCACCGATTAAAAAGTGGCCCGGGGTGAGTCCATTCACATCCTCGGGGTCTGAGCTCATTGAACACAAAGGGCGGGAGTTGAGGATGGCCTCAATTCTAGTGAGAACTGTCGCAAATTCTTCATAAGTTAGAACGGTCTCACCTATCACCCGTTTTAAATGGTATTTTACAGATTTTATCCCTGCCTCAAATAAGCCTCCGAAATGAGGACTCGCTGGAGGGTTAAAAGACCAAATAATGCCGCTCTGAATTAGATGATTAGATATAACATCACGCTGTGATGCCAAGAATTTATTTATACCGAGTAGGTACCGATTTGCACCGACGAAATTGGTTCCGTTATCGCTTATGATTTCAGAACATAACCCTCAACGATCTGTAAACCGGCTAAGGGCTGCAATAAATGCTTCAGAAGATAAATCAGACACGATCTCTAAATGAACTGCTTTCGTCGCCATACATACAAATAGACATAAATAACCCTTTGACGTTTTTGCTCCCCTACGTTTGTGATCTTTCAAAGTGAAAGGTCCTCCGAAATCTACACCAACTCGAGAAAAAGCACGGCTTTGTTGCACTCGAGAGGGAGGTAAATCACCCATTAGGGGAGGTAGCACCGAAGATTTCATTTTATAGCAGACAATGCATTTCGACAGTTGTGAGCGAATTTTATTCCGTGCAGCCACTATCCAAAATTTACGCTGAATAGTGAATTGAAGGCTTCGTGGCCCAACATGAAGATATAGTTTATGATAATAATCTATAATTAAATAAGCTAAATGACAGATTTTCGGAAGTAAGATCGGAAATTTACTTTCATATGACAAATTTGAATACTTGAGTCGACCGCCCACCCTGATAATACCGTGGCTATCAAGAAACGGTTTCAAGTTTTGAATTTGCGTTGAACATGGACTGCCATTTTGCATATTACGTATATCAACAGAAAAATACGTTTCCTGTTCAATGCGTACGATTTTCATAAGCGAATCATTTAATTCGCGAGAACTTAGATAAGTCGAGTTTGAATTTCCACTACCAGGACGTTTCTGACAATTATTTACGAAACGCATTATCCAAGCGACGACGCGTTGCAATTTATAAAATGAAGAATATTTACTGATAATCGAATTAGGTACTATTTGAGATGATACAAACGTTTTAAGGTTGCATGTTTTGAGTTCTGGTATTTCTCCGTCAGATTGATTGTACACAGCTGAACAAGGCCAGAGTGCTATTGGTTGGTGAAGCCATTTTGGTCCCGTAAACCACAAAGGGTGTGATATAATGTCTGCTGGGAAAAGCCCTCTTGAACCAGAATCGGCACAATTTTCCTCCGAGACAACATGCTTCCAAACAGCATTTGGTGTATTTTCCAGTATTTGTACAACCCTATTAGCGACAAATGTTTTCAATAAATATGGCGGCGTTTTTAGCCACGCTAGTACAATAGTCGAATCTGTAAATAGAAAAACGTTTTCTATTTGTTCGGCAAACTTTACAGATGACATAATATACTTTACAAGTTTCGTGAGAAGAACGGCCCCACATAATTCTAGTCGTGGAATTGACAGGGTTTTCAAAGGAGCGACCTTCGATTTTCCCATTAAGATGTGAGTGGTATTGCTACTCCGCTCTAATAAATATACTACTGCTGAATAACCCAATTGTGAAGCGTCACAGAACCCTACGAGGAAAAGACGACTTGTCATCACCGTGTTGTAATATCTAGGAATATTCAATGTTCGAAGTAATGAAAGTTGACTTACAAATTTACTCCACGTATTATGAATATGTGGTGGAACATCACGATCGTCCCAATCAACACTTAACTTCCATAGTTCCTGTAATAGACATTTTGCGAAAAATGTCACTGGGGTGATGATCCCAAGTGGGTCGAATAAACGAGCTACCGTTGATAAAATTGTTCTTTTTGTGCATATCTCATTTAAAGGTAGATCGACCTTGTAGGTAAAACTATCAGTCGTTGGACTCCACTGAATGCCTAATATTTTAACAATTTGATCAGTTCCGGCGTTATCAAAAGAATGACCATCTTGCTGGTGCTCTTGCGAAACTTGATCCAAAAGTGAAGGTGTATTAGATTGCCATTTACTAAGTTCTAATTTCCCAAGATTTAACAATCCAATGATATCTTGTTTTAGTCTGAGGGCTGTGCTAATCGTTTCTGTCCCTGTTACCAAATCATCTACATAAAAATCATCGCATAGAACCTTGGCAGCATCAGGATACTTTGATCCTTCATCTTGTGCTAGCTGACGAAGGGTACGAATGGCCAAGAATGGTGAACTAGACAACCCGTACGTTACAGTTTGTAACTCGAAATCAATAACCGGTTCATTCTGAGATTCTCTCCACAAAATATTTTGGAATTTACGCTGAGATGGAATAATTAATATTTGCCTATACATCTTACAAATATCAGCTGTAAATACATACTTATGAAAACGAAAATTTAAAATCATACGTGGAATTTCAGTTTGCAATTTTGGACCGTTCAATAATAAGTCATTTAGAGATAAGTTATATGGTTGGGTTTTTGCCGACCCATCAAAAACCACACGTAGTTTTGTAGTTTTACTGTCAGGATTCAAAACACAATGATGAGGTAAATAGAATGCATCTAAATTCCGAGGTACCCGTGTCATGTGTCCCAGACCCTCATATTCTTGTATAAAATTTCCGTAATTAATTGCTAACATGGGATCCCTTTTAAAACGAATTTCTAGTTTGTTCAATCGCGATTCCGCAAGTTTTAAGGAATTTTGAGAAGGCATAATTTCTGATTTTGTTAATAATGGTACAACATATCTACCATCACATTCTCGATAGTGATTCGAAGCGTAGATTGTTTCGGCTAATTCGTCGTCCGGATTACTCGTCACAATTGAAGGTGTTTCTTCAATTTCCCAAAATTTTCTAAGAGTATTGCTTAACGAATTTGTTTCAACAAATAAAGACGAAGGCGTTTGAAATGACGAATTTTCCATCTTCCCCATTATAATGTAACCGAATACACTGTTTACAGCACATGGAGAGCCGTGAATTATTTCATGGCCACTATTAAATATATCCAAGTATACGTCAGCTCCTAACAAAAGGTCTATTTTGCCCGACATGTAATATGATTCATCAGCCAATTTTAAATTTTTAAATTGTGACGTTCCACTCGATGGTAAATCATATGACGGATGATTAGAAGTGATTTCTGTAATCACGACAGTTAATAATAATAATAATAATAATAATATCTTTATTTAAGAAAGTTTACACATTACAACTATATATACATATTATGGTGTACATTAATTTGTAGCTTTTATATTTAAGGTTATAAATTTAAACAAAATGAAGAACTATTAATACAAACATAATATTTTGAAGGTAAATAGAAAATAAAAGCACAGTTGTGGTTTCTCAAATACCGCCTCACTAGGCTAGCCTGTGTTGAGGCAGAATTATTTGTGTTAGTTCCTAATACCATTGAACATACCTATACTTGTATTAAGAAGTATTCGCTCAATAATGTGGTGGTAATGTGGTGACTTCAATAACTGCAAATTTGGGTGAATGCACCGGTAAAGGCCCTATTCTTATTTTTAATCCAAATTTTTACATTATCTTTGAAATTTTTTTGTGAATCACATTGTTTTATGCTGTCTGGAAGAATGTTGTAGAGTCTTGTCGCAAAGTATTTAAAATTTCGTTGACCAAACGTAGTATGTGTTTTCGGAATTTGTAATAAGATTTTGTTATTGCTTCGAGTACATCGTATATTTGAACTTTTTATGTAGTAATTATTTATATTTGAGTATAGATGAGTAAGAATGGTTTTTGCATATAGCTGCCGAACATTGAATACATTCATAATATTAAAAATTAGATTCGAGTCTGTAATTATAGGTAGCCTTAGAATTATTTTTAAAATTGTTTTCTGAGCCTTTATGATTGGTTTAGTTTGACATTGAAGAATAGGCCCTTTTTTATTTCGAGGTTTTATAAAACATTTTGTTTTTCCATGACAAGAATTTATACTAGAATTTCCTAAACCGTTCAGTGAAATACGATGTTTTTTAATTGACAAACCCAAGAACTGAGTACATCTTTCCGTAATCAGAGAGACTTGGCTCCCACAATCCACGACGGCGCGGATAGGTATATAATCATTATACTGATTTCGGACCTCAAGTTGTACAGTTCCTAACAAAACGGTAGAAACGCTCGGAATCGTTGTTGCGGCCAGGGCTGCACTTGAATTATTAAGTTCATTTTCGCCCGATGGTTCGGCGGCAATGTGCAACATTGAATGGTGTTTTTTATTACAAACCTGGCATGTAAATTTTGATACACAATCTTTTACATGGTGTTGTTTCAAACAATTGAAACAACGGTTTAAAGTTTTAATTTTGTCCCTCCTTTGATGGGGACTTAAAGATGTAAAAGATGCACATTTGTAAAGAAAATGTGCACCTTTACATAATGGACAATTAAGGTTATTATAATTCTTATTGGCAGATAACAACGTTTTAAACGAACCTTTTTTCTCTTTTGTAGTATGTGGAGATAACATTTCTAAAATACGCGTTTGATTTCTCAGAAACTCGAAAATTGAATCCAACCCTGGAATCTCTTCACCGGGCAATTTGGATTCAAATTGACGTTTAGTAGTCAGATCCATCGATCGTATCATAATATGACCAACAAATTTATCAAAGATATTTTCTATATTCATCGCTTTTATAGCGGCGCAATTCTCTTGAAACGTACTGAGTAACCGCGCTATACCTGACGCAGACTCGTTTTGTAATATTTTGAAATTAAGAATTTCATCAACATAATGCGTGAAAAGAATTCTAGAATTTTGGTATTGATTTACCAGAATATTCCAGGCAATGTCATAATTCTCTTCGATAAGAGGCAATGATTGTATAAGTGCCAGTGCCGGCCCTGTAATTACCGATAAAAGATAATGGTATTTTTCTACATTAGTATATGCATTGCTGTCATGTATAAGACTTTTAAATAATGAATGAAATGAGCACCAACTTTTAATGTTACTATCAAAAGTGGGCAGCTTTATCACTGGTGCACGAATCACCGAATTACTTGCCGTTTTAGGAATTGAATTTTCATTATTACTAGTGATAACGCTTTTCATTTGCATGATCTCGAAATACATTGAATCAACATTATTCGCAATGTTTCCTAGTTCTGACATTTCTGTAATCTTGTCTAATGACAGTAATTGTTCCTCAATCTCGTTTTGAACTGATTCAAATTCTTGTAACCAATCTTTTAACTTTTCACATCTAGCAAGAAACGTATTTTTTTTCTTACTATCATCATAAGTGCTCGCTATGAGCTCTTGCGTAATACGAATACGAGATACTATTCGCTCACGTCGGGATTGCAACAAAAGTACTTTTTTCTCAGCCATTGTATTGAGAAATTAATCTGCACAAAAATGCCGAGTGAATACAACAATTTATTTTAAATATTAACAAATTTGTCACCAGTTAAGTATTTTTTACTACCTACAGGCAATTTTCGCGAACAGCACGGCTGACGCGAATTTTACACATAGATCAACTTGTATGAACAATTTAACCTTGAAATAATTAAATTAACCACAATTTATTCAATTAATATAAATTATCCGGCTCGAAGGACCAATGTTGGGGACGGATATAGCACCGTCGCAACGCGGAACAATAGGATTGGAAAAGGTTCGGAATGCCGACTTACCCTTTTCTATTCTTCCACGGTTCTCAATTCTTCTTTGCGCTGGTTCACAACAATTCACAAATTTCACCATGCGCGAGCTCACAATGGCTTTGATTTCGACACGGTCGATAAAAGGGGCTCCGTAATCAAACGATGTTGACAGGACGAATAATTTTACTCAACTAACGTCGGCATAGGAGAGGAGAGGAGGGGTAGATAGGCCACAATAATTTTAGAAAGGATATAAAGGTAGGTAGCACGATGCTAGGTGCCAACAGCAAGTATCTTCTACCGTAGAACGTGCCGCAAGTATACTACTTAACTAGTTGATAAAAAAACATAAAAAACTCCATAAAAGATTTAATTATATGTTTGCTCCTTATTACAAAGAAAGAAAAGCTCACAGAAGATAAATTATAGACTATCAGAGTTAAAAAAATATTATTTTAAAAATAATTGTTTTTGCATGGCTTAGTGTCTGATTTTAACAGCCCGATCCTTCCCAACAAACGTCGTCCATTTCTTTTCATACATTACTAACTTCATCCTCACTATATGACCTTAAATTAAGGAGGATATCTTTCCACTGCCCCGGAAAGATGGAACTCATGTGCATGTCTCGCAAATTAACCCTTTCTATTTGTCAAAAACTATAACTGCAAATAATAATGTACATAATATACAATTCAAGCACCACAAAACGGGCGTGTGCCTAGCTTGGTGGTCTAAACATTTCTAATAATTGTAATAACCATTTCACTGAATAAAGAAAAACAAAACATATAAACCAAAGTATGCCGGAGAGAACAATATGAAGACGGTGGAAAAACAACTAGAAACCAAATTTAAACATATGAAAAGTACTACAGGCCTCAGAACAGGAAACTATGAGGAATAAGAATGATAACTTTGAATTTATTCTTCTATTGCGCTTTATACTTAGGTCATTTGGGTACCTTCATACTTTGTCAGAGAAACTAATACAAATATTTTTGATCTCACTTCTAATAAATGAATACTATCTATTATATTTAATAAGGACAGTATCATTGTACAGTATTGCACCGTTCTAAATGGCTTAAAAAGGGGGAAACGTTTTGCCTTATCGAGACCCTTGTAATCCTTGGTAAAATGATCTGGAGATATATCTGGTGACAAGTAGAAGTCGAGAAATGGGTAAAGGAAGCAGAAAGAGGCAGGAAGGAAGAAGACGTGACGGGATTAGTGTTCGACGACAGATTATTATGCCACGCGGCGGATGCCATTCTCCGCCCTATCCCTCCCCTTTTCCTGGCCCACCCTCTCCCCAACACGACTTTTAAAGCAGCAATTCTCAGGCTAAACGCACGTTTATTTACATGTACCCGTCGACAACAATTATAATAATGAGTCTTTTACAAGTTATCAAACCTTTTTAGTAGGTACCTTCACGAAAGCTTATTATTTCTTTAGTTTGAAAGTATTTCATCCCCTTTTCTTAAATAATTTATAAATAATTCACTAATCCCATACAGGAGACCCTGGAGTAAATCATTTCCCTCATGGCCTATATCATTTTTTTTATGGAAAGGTAGGAGAGAAAGTTCTGGGATGGTAAAGGGTATGAGGGTTGGGTGGGAATCTGGGGATCAGTACGTCTAGAAGTGACAGACACATGAATATGTCCCTACCTCTGCGGCTCACGGTGATGGGTCGGGAAACCAGTAGGAGATTTCAAAGGGTCTCCCCAAATCAGCCTCTTCCGATCTGGCATGCCACGCAGGCGCATGAGGAACTCACTTCACCCGATGAATCCGGGAACCCATGATTAATCACCTAGCGAGCTACGTGGGGTGACCTATGGCATATGTGTTTGTTATCCAATGATAGGTTCACGCAACAGTGGTACCCAAACTCGTCACCCAAATTGAAAATGCTACGTTGGTTATACGTTAAGGTTATGTTTTAATTTAATTTGACTCCAAAAAAAATTACAAAAGAAAGACAAACATTCTCGGGTTATGAATAACGTGACGATATTTTAAAAACTCCTACTACCACCACATTAAGCGGAAAATGTTGCTTGTGTTGTGATGAAGGACATAGCCAGCTGAAGAACTGAACACACTACGCCCAAACGGGACCCAAACGCGATGTCAACTCAGCCAGTGTAGGAGTATAATTCATTTTTTCCTGCATTCAAAACTAAGGACGGGTTGTTTCGGAAAATTTGAACAATTCATCAAACTTCAACGTTCATTTTCGGGTTCTGTGAAAGTACTATTCAAATTTTGTTATTATATTATTATAGGCTATTTGCTTAAAAGAACTGAAATAAAAACAGAACTTAAAAAAATCTTTCGAGGAACTTGAAAATTAACGTTGAAGTTTGATGAATTGTTCAAATTTTCCGAAACAACCCGTCCTTATATTTGTATTCAGGAACAGTTTGAAAATTAAATAAATTAATTGATTTTATTTAAAATTTTAAGATTTTCTTAATTGATCATTAAAACTTAACGTATTTAGATCCATTTTATTTTGCCATTAAATCTTCTCCCCGATTCATTTGACAAAGGGAGAAGTTGCGCTAAACCCAATATTCAAATGTTTGTAGGGATCGAGAAACTATCTGAATTACTGACTAAGTCGTTTTAAAATCAGCTTTTAAGTTTGCTTTTAATTTAGTGAAGATCTTTGAGGCGAAACGCAAGTTCCTTGATGGCACTTGCAATAGTTTTAATCTCAGTTTCAATAAATTCAGGTAATTGGGATTGCCGCGCGCTCCACCGCTACCATTATGTCGCGTGATTAAATTTTACCATCTTTAGTACGATTGGAGTTTCCATTTTAAATATTTAAAATATAATCTGGTTATAAATAATTACCTAACTGTATTACCCAATATTCCCGTTAGCAAGCTCGAAAACTCCTTCCGATACTAAGATGGCGAGTTAACGTTACGCTAGTAATTGACGAATATAAAAATCTCAGGAAAAGATTTTTAAATTCCTTTATTTTTATTTATTTATTTATGTCATATTGTAATAATATAATACGTATGAATTACATGCATTAAACTCGATAACAGGAATTAATAAAATGTTTATCTGGTATTGTGTTCAAGATTAAAAACCTAAGTAATACTGATTTCTATCTTTGGTATGAGGATATTAAAAAGGAGATTGTCTTCATACAGAGAGAAAATTAAAATAAGAACTTTTAATATAGAATATAGCAACGATGGAGAATTTTAGCAAAAGGCGTTCAAGTACGACTTACTAATTTTTATTTGTCTAGACGAATTTATTTTAGATACGTTCCTACAGTGAAAGTTTAGATTTTTTTAGAATTTTAAAATCACATCGATTGAAAAATTAAAAATGGTAAAAAATTTATGAAATCTTCTAAAAATCAATAAAGTACCTACCTACGTAATAATAACGAAATTATATCCTAATAATGATTGGGGATATTATTAGTTGAGATATTTTTCTATAATGTGTAGATAAGTTGAGTATAAATACATTATTAGGAAGCTGTTGGGGTAGGTTATTTACCAATATTTCCTAATTCGTTGTATTGAGGGTAGAACCTGCCGATATGAAGTTATGTTTTTTTATTATATTAAGTATAAAAAATGTTAATAGGAAATTCTATAAAACCAGTTATTTAACATTGTAAGCGCATGGACAAAAATGAGATTTGATTTTTTGTCAAATAAAAATGTTTTTTCAGGATGAACTTTTTCATACGCTGCCACGTTGTTTGGGTTAGAATTGGCATATTTCAGCGTGATATTATTATGTTCGAGCTTGAATTCGGCTACAGTAAACGTAACAAAGATATTACTGTATAATAAGAAAAAACTGCAGGTATAAAAAAGAGAATGGAACCTGGAATCCCGTTTTAAACCAAATTACCAATAATTTGTAAAGATTCATAATAATTTACTAAAATCCTTTTTTTCTTGTAATACAGTAATATATATTTTGCGTATTCTGTGGCTGATTTCAATTTGGAACATAAAAATTTCATTCTGAAATAAGCCAATTCTTACTCAAAAAACGCGGCAGCGTACGAAAAAGTTTAATCTGAAAAAACATTATTATTTGACAAAACATGTTTGTCCGTCGACTTTGATGGATTTTTTATAAATGTTTCAGATAAAGGTGGAGTAAAATACATGCTTTTGAGTATTGAGTCTGTTTTTATTTGTCTCTTTGGTTTATTTTCGAACAGTTTACAAACTTGGCATAATATCTGTAAACCAAAAGTGGTTGAAGTAATGCTTTATACAAAGCTTTGCAAATATTGGCAGTTACTATAAACATGATATTTTTTGAAAATCTCTTACTACCACCACAGCAAGCGGAAATTTTGCTTGTGTCATGATGGAGGACTTACCCAGCAAAGGAATTGAACTGACTGTGTGGGAATCAGACGCGATGCCAACTCAGCCACTGACCGGTCTGTACGTAATGTGTATTACATATATCATCTTGTGCATTGATTCTACGTGGACGCATACTTGGATGAAGCTTCAAGCGGAAGCTACGAAAGCAATCACTGTACTCGGAGCCGGGATTAAAAGGTTTACTTTTTGAAACTTAATCACCGCGCAGCTTTGAGGGGAAAATAAACTTTCATCCGAGCGTTCCCGAGCTGCCGTTTATTGTTTCTGTACGGTGGAAGCCAAGGCACCGAGGAATAATATACCCAAATAACGGATGATGCAAAAAATCACACAAAACTATACAAAACCATAAAAGCCACGCAAAAATAAATGGTTTTATATTATAGTAGGTTGTTAAATTAAACTTTCCATCCGAATTAATTGACAATATTAAATAATTACGATGACCTGAGATTTAAATATATTATGTAAGTATTTTTTTATAAATTCACATTGATTGAAAACACTTATTGTCCCGCAGAGTG
Source organism: Hesperophylax consimilis (assembly GCF_061612785.1). Taxonomy (NCBI): domain Eukaryota; kingdom Metazoa; phylum Arthropoda; class Insecta; order Trichoptera; family Limnephilidae; genus Hesperophylax; species Hesperophylax consimilis. The sequence continues at coordinate 4,383,675 of NC_142840.1, read as the reverse complement.
AAATCCAGAGCGGAATAAAAAATTTATTATGTTATGTTTATCATAGTATTAGGAGAAGATTAGGTTCCCATTGTTAAGCAAATTATCTTTAAATTTTCTTCTTCTTGAGGAAACAATTCTATTTTTTAAACCATGATTTTTGAAGAGAAACTTCTTTACGCGCGTCATGCATTTTCGAGGACCGGAGTAAAACCGACTCATGACCGTCACGAAAAACCGTGATCATTTGGTGGTGATCACCACCGCTCACCGTTCACTGTCGCTCTCTCACCGTAGTCGCTTATTGAGGTGAGGGAGCCACTGACGAACGCTCTCTCTCTCTCTCTTCTCTCTTTTCCTCTCTCTCTAGCCAACGACGCCACGCCAGGCATCAGCTGCTTGCTTTGTGTACTGCGCGGTGAGTGTAATACGAGTGAAATACGTTATTGATTGTGGTTTATTCGATTTGGAACAGAGTTTTAGTGTATTGTATTATTATTGTATTTATTATTATATTATATTTTATTATTATAATATTATTATTATAATATTATATTTATATATAATATTAAAATAATATTTTATATAAATATAATAATATGGGGACAACAATCGATGCAGTTTTTGCACGATTTATCAAGGATTTGAGTGCTAATGTATAAATCTCGCACTTTAGTTACCATCACCCAATTATCACGACATTAGGAAATAATATCCGTGAAAGTGACAATGAAAATGTCACATGATTGGTAAATCGTAATCGAAATTTTTAATTGTAATATTGTTGTGTATGTAATATTTAATAATTGTAAATAGTATTGCATAACTGTAAATAATTTGAAAATTTTTGGAACTGTACTTATATATCGAAATTCATTCACGTATAAGAAAATATTAAAAAGAGAAAATCTATGCTTCGTCGTTTAATTATTTGACCTATAATCTACAAACTAACGTAAGACAGGAAAAAAGAGAGAATGAAATGAAAAGAGAGAGAGAAGAATACTAAAAGTTTCACTTCCGTCGTGCGTAGGCTTGCCACACACTGTATTTTGTTTTAACAAATACATATCTGCAAAATATCGCTTTTTGTAGACTTTTTAAACATGTCGATTTTTGTCTTCTTTTACTTAATTGTGTCATATCTTCCTGAGGCGTCCACATTTAAATTTTTACTATAACTCTTCTCTCCTTTATTCCGTCCTACGTTACCAAATCAAAAATTGCTAACACTTTTAGACCTGAATTACAACTGGCAGTGATAGAACATATTTGTTGCGTGATAACAGTTGGTAGAGTTGATTGAAAATTTTTGGTTTGTTTTTTTTCAATAGTTGGGAATTAATTTCTACTTTCATTTGAAAGAAAATTATAAAGCGACAAACCGTACCCTGTATATCAAAAATAAAAAAAATTCAAATTATATTGAAAAAATACATTTACATATATTTTAAACGGTAAATTTAAAAATAAATCGGGGAGAAAAATTCGATCGAGATTTATTATTAAAAATAATTGTTGTGAAATCTGAGTATTTTCAAACACTTCATTCCGAACATTTTCATTGACAACCTTGCTATAGTTATGTTTTATGAACCCTGCCTTATTGTTTACTTCAATCCTTTGAATGTAAAAAACTACCTTTATTTTAAAACTCGACTAAAGCGATTAAATTTCAAAATAAATTCATCTCACTTTTGTTTTCGCTGTGAAACATTAATTCAAACATTGTGATTTTTTTCTCTCACCGCTAATATCTTGAAATGAACATTCAACCCATTTTATTATGCGGTGTTTAAATTATGTACCTATGTTGGCAGCGCATCCGTAAATAGGATTACCTGTATTTGCTCAACAATTAAAGTGGTAAACTGCAGCATTTATTTAACAGGTAGTTATTTTTCTACTCAGCCCAAGTTTTTTTGAAATCTGTTGTTATATTGAAAAATACGAAATAAATAGTAATTAGGCATCGTATCTTATTTTTGTTAATTTTGTAAAGGCTACTCAAATTCCATGACGTCAGAACTGACCATTGGAAGGCTTTTGTTCACTGCCGTTAAGACGATGTACAAAAGTAATTCACATTTTTCATCTACAGTCAACGTTGTAGAATTTCAGAGTGATTAGTCACTAATAAATTATCTATAAAATGTTTGTTTTGTAAATAGCATCTCTTTGTTTTCACGAACACACCAACCAGTCTCAGCGAATATTGGTACTTATGTTAATGTTGTCACCTTGATAATGTGCCCCAACAAAGTCACCGTATTTCTGAACAGTGTGACGTGTTTGTATTAGCAAAGTGACGTACACAATGTAACAGTGTTGTATTTCATATATATAATATAAACCTCATTTGCAGTTAACAGTAAACTGAACGAACGGATTATTGAACATACAGATTCGCAATATTCCTACATTCATGGAGGCAAGAATCACGAGGCACGAGGTGGGTAACAAAACAGACTGATTTAATGACCTACACGGGACGGGATAGGAAAGCCATTATTCGGAACAGCTTGAATGCCCCGGCATGCGGCATGCGGCATTCGGCACGGTAATCCCTCCCGTTACCACCGTATCTGCTAGTGAGGCTGACACATCTCACAAACTGCCACGCAAAGAAAAAAAACTAATCATATAAATTCGCCTTTACGTCGCCTCAGCACATCAAAGCGGCATTTTTCGGGTTACAGCCTGTTATAATAACCATTACCTCGGTTATGAGCATTCCGGATCACTTGGAGCTAAAACTTCCCGATGAAACTCACTTTACAAACGGTGTCGTAAAGCCAGAATAATGACGTCATTACGCTATAATTCAGCTGCGAGGTGGAATGCCCTCAGCTACCTTCGCTTCGTACACTTTGCAGTTACGTTAACTTACAGTTTTCCTAGAGACATCGACCGAGCATGCAGAATAGACTCTATGACCCCCCGTTTAAGGCTAATTGCTTGCTGATTTCAATATCCTATTATAAATTATTCAACTTAAGCAAATTTGCCTTCTGACATCAACCTAGCACGACCCCAACATTTACATATGACCCCAACTTAAGTCACTTATTGCTTGCAGTTTTTATATAAAGTAGAGTGAGTCAAAGTGTGTGAGCGGCCATAGCATAATGCGCGCGGCGATAACGCAAGCTATTGCCGCGCGCATGCCCCTGACAATGTTACATTGTGACGATGTGCCCTCTTAGTCATCGTTAGTGCTAGTTTGTGATTGTGTCTCCGCGAATGAGCCCATAATACGTGTATATAATGGATGAATTCGTCAAAGATACTGCACGTTTTTCAAGTGAAACTAACGATTCCCAAGAAGAAGCGGAGTCAATGAAGAAAAAACCTAAGCTTTTTAATCGAAAACATGATGAGAGCTATGTGAGTTATGGTTTTATATATTGCGGAGATGAATCATGCCCAATCCCAAAATATCTTTTTTGTGGAGAAACTAGATGGTGTCCAGTAAACTTTTACGACATTTAACTACTAAGCGCCGATCGGTGGCTCAAAAAGACAAAACCTTGTTTCAACGTATGAAAGACAAGTCTAAGAAACAGGTAACAAGAATTTTTCTTTCAAAACATCAAACAAAGCGCAAAAAGCAAGCTACTTGATTGCTTATATGCTATTTAAATCCAAGAAGCCTCATTCTCTCGCTGAAACTTATACCTATCTCAGATATGAGTTACACTGACGGATAAGAGGACTTTTATTTTATCTGCCACCACCTGGTTATACCACTTACAAAGAAATATTCAAAGTAACAGACTAGTACTTCAGTGAGTAACATTTGGAGTTACACAATTCAATTTTCGCACTAACGGAGCAGCAGCTATTACGGGAAAAATTAAGTGATTTATAACTAATAATTTCACTCATTTAAGTGATCTCAACAAAAAATGCAAGGCAGGAATTCTAATATTTTAACGTGATCGGACAATATTGAAACTTTCGTGCTAAGTTGATGTTATGGATCAGCCACGCTACTAATGGTAGTAATGAAATGTTTCCAAATGTCGTGGCTGCCTATTCAGAAAAAAAAGTGCAGGCTTTGGTAGTGACAGTAAAAATTGTAGCTATTAGCAGAAAACATGAACTCAGATTCCTAAGTGTGACCTGCGACCTATGAACTGGCTACTAAATCCATTATAAGATAGCATTACGCTGTCATACACCGTTAAACTAGCTGGAAGAATTCATGAAGCTAAAAACTGATTGGACTCAAATTTTTCGAAACAGAGGTAGCACATTTTAGCCTGCATATATAAATGATTATCCACAGCTTCCAAAGCCTGCTATTGCAATTTTCTTACCACTTACCGCGACCTACTTATGCATCTCGGGGTTTTCAACTCTCTCTACGATTAAATAAAAAAAGAAAACGCCCGAGGACGATCAACGAAGAGATGAGATCAGCATTATCAGCGATTGCTCAAAATCTTTTATTGCCTGTGCTCAGTTAAGCAGGATCACGTTTCTCATTAAATATATTTTCATATAATATCGATTTTAATAATTAATATAAAGTTAACATTGGTTTATTCTTTGGTATACCTCTAAAATTTCTTCATTTGGTAGGTGTACCTTGAACACAAAAAAGTTGGCGGAACACAGTAGACTACTGTAACAATTATTATTCTTTAGAAATCGAATACCTAGAAAAAAGCCATCAACAATCTTTCAAATATAGACTGCGCATGCAGAATTGCCATTAAAACCCCTTGACTAAGCTATGGTTTATTGTTTCCTATGTCCTGATATGAATCAGTCAAGCTAAAAAAACAATTAATGCTTTGTATAATCCTTGGCGGTAATCAATTGTAATGATTTAATTAGACTTGTCTGAAGATAGTGAAGATGGCAAAAAAAGCGGAAAACTTACGGTCTATCGGAAAAAAGTAGAAAAGGCTTTGATTTGGACAATAATTATAATAATTTTATATTATAGAGTGGCTAAACATCATGGGTTTGATTCCTAGTGGTGACCGTATCGGTTTTATTTTCTGTGTCTTGTTATGTTTTATTGTTCGTTTAGATTTGTTAGCTTTATCTTCTTCTTCAATGATATATAATAAACTGTTTATTCTGGAATGTGGGGAGGTTTGTGCGATCTCACACATCCCATAATGCATAAATAATAATAATAAAATAATATTACAATGCTATACAAGAATAGGAACAAACAAAGACCTTAAGCATTATATTAACGGGGTCAACAACTTTCTCCAGTGTGTTGCGATGCTTGAATCTAGACTCTGGCGGGATTCCGAGATAAATACATTTTTGGAGATGTTTGTCTTCTCCGTTAACCTGCTACCTGGGTTCTTATGAGGGCTCAAAACTTTGTACTCGCCCGTCCGTGAGAAGCACTGCAGTCCAGTGTCAGAAGCACTGCAGTACCTTGGAAGGCCAAACAGCATACGGCAGGTGCTGTTGTACTGCGTGCAAAGCCTTTCCATGCCGCCCTTCTTAAAGTTGGCCCAAAGCTGGCAGATATGGAAAGATGTACAAAACGTGAGTAATACCATTATTTTTACACGTAGGTTGCAAAGCCGGAACATTCTACTGAGCATATTTAACTTTATGCTGAGCGCTCGTCTTTGCCGGTTGATGTCATAGTCGTCCATCAGCTTACTGCTGATGATGTTCCCTAGATATTTTGTTTCTTCTGCTATTTTCAGAAACTCAACGTCGAGGAAAGCTGGTGGAATGCTTTTCGGACCCTGTCCTTATCGGATGACCTTTCTGTTTATGTTTATTTCCAGTGAAAATTCTTGACATATTTTAAGAGTAATAGTATTTGTAGCTTCCTTATCGTTGGTGTCATCAAAACTATGTTAGCTGCATAACTCACATAGTTAACAATTGTCACTCACTAGTTTACAAACATCAAAGTTGAATAAAGGTTTGCCGTATTATAAACATGCTTCACAACAAGTTGTTCATGTTTTACAACGTGCTAATAATGATGAACGTACAACCCATTGCACTGTAACCACGTTATGCACCGACTCACCCGATTGAACTCTTTTGTTCAACTAAATGATAATGTAACCACATGTAAATCCTACTTTTCATTACGTTCTAACTAAATACTGATATTGTAACTTATAACTTCTCCATATTTGTATTTTACTCCTTTGTATAACTTGCCAAGATAATGATTAGATTGATGGTAATGATGACTAGATTCAAAAGCCTTAAAGGCATCAAAAATAAATTAATATATTAAATTATTAACAAATTTCCTTCAAACATACATCATAACCTCCCGTCTAATATTGCTTACTACGATACAACCTGAAATAAATTTGTTAACTTAGCAGTTTTCCTTTAGACATGGTCTTCATAGACAAGGTCCCTTATTTCTTGCAGTTTCCACTGTTACCAAATAAAATAGTCGACTTTCACGTAGACAGAAGATATTTGAATATTCTTACCTGCAGTGCTGCATATTGTATTTATAAAGACGGATTCTGTTTGTAAGTTCCTGCCTCAGGGTACTTTGTATTCCCTTTGACCTCAACGGAAGACATTGTAAAAGTCTTTCTTTGCTTACTACAAGATTTCGTCAGATTTTCTGAAATATTTTGTAGGATGACAGATTTTATACAGAATTAATGTTTATCGCACGTAGTCACTATTAGCGTATATGTAATAGGAAGGACCGAGACCATTAATGACTAATAACCAGTAAGCTAAGCATAAAAAAGTATCTGCTGTGCAAAAACACCGTCAAATTACAAAGTGTTTCAACTGATACCTACTAACTGGAGCCAAATGAGATTATAACATATCCAATAATTGGGGTTTGTTGTGAGGAAGTTTTTAAAGGGAAGGTGAGAAGGTACCTGGCTATTTAATTCTGGTTACCAAACACGACCATTTTATATTGCTTTTAGGTTGACCAGCTCGATACTGACAGTATTTATAATTCTGAAACATATCACAATTAAGATACTAAATATTATTTTGTTTATGAATGAAATGTGAAAAAAGACAATTTAATTAAATAAAGTTTGTGGCTCAAGCTGGGATTTGAACATGCCACCTCTTAATCTGTAGTCGAGGACCTTACCCCGCTACCACGAAGGCCCTCAAATACATTATTTTAAATAAAATAATAGTTGTACATCAATATGGTATGAAAGTCTATATAAAACACGTCGTTTTCCAAATCGAGAAACGTGTTTACGAAAAAAAAAATTATCATGTTTAGTGGGAAAAATAACATTCAATGGAAAATGTAATATTTGAACCTATAAAACCTTTAATCGCTTCAAAAGCACTGTTATGTTTTATGCTAGCACAGAACCGTAAAAATGAAGGGATATTATAATTGTAGGGTGTGTGAAGTATTTATAAAATACATTGCTTCAGTTTGCCTATCAAAAAAATGAAAAACGATCATAAATTTAACTTTCTAATGAAAACCGTTTGTAAGCTTTACTCATTTTAAGTGTTTGCGATTTAGATCTGTCAAATTTTTTAACAAAACAAATACACATTTAAATTTAAGAATTATTAATTTAAAATAAAAAAATAAAAATGTTGCCCTCTGCTATATCGCTTGGTTCCTACAATCAATTAAAAGTTCTAACCGAACAATAGTAGGAAGATTCGTTTGTTAAAAAATATTCATGACACACAAGGTGTGATTATCAACCGTATATGACTTGTAGGCAAAGAAGTGTGATTTGATAGAAAATAGCTACCTCAAACCCGCTAACCCTTTCGTATACCATTCCCAGACACGATATTTTTTACTGCTGAAGAATGTTCTATTGTTTTTAAGTATACAGTTCTTTTGCGTAATAATGTTTTTTATGTGAATACAGCACAACCAACTGCTCTTCACCATCTGGAGTCAGTGAGACAAAGTCATCCCTAATTGGGATATTTTGTGAGACTGACGGTTGGGGGGACGGAAACGTGATGGTGAGAAGGAAGGTGGGGAAGAGATGGGTGGGGAAGAAGTATGTGGGGAAGATAAAGGTGGGGAAGAAGTATGTGGGGAAGATGAAGGTGGGGAAGTGCCTGGCCATTCAAATCTGGTTACTAAACACGGCTGAAGCCATTTCAAGCAACGTTTCAATTCTGAATGGTGATTTTATTGATCTGTTAAATTATGAACTAAGATAATTTAAATTTTATAAATTTACCTTCTCACGCTGGGATTTGAGACAATGACCAACGGATTGCTAGTCAAGAACCTTACTCCTCGACCACGAAGACCGACAGATATTTAGTAAAACGTAAGTATTTTACTTTAATAAAAAAACTTTGAAACGCAATAAAAGCCACATTTATTTTTAATGCACAGTCGTTTATCGCATAATGATTACAGATAATATTTAGAAATTAAAATTTGTAGAGAATCCATACATTTTTTGCCTAACGGTTTTGTATTTGTGAAATTTGTTGATATTTAGAATAATTAAATAAATACTTCGTTTGGTATAATAATTTCAACGATCGCGCGGCCATTTATCTGATGTCTCCATTCCACCAGAGAATCCGGTGGTGCGAGAGGAGTGAGTATACGCTGCCCGATTTTAATCGAAAAATACCAAGAAAACGCTACGCTGCACGTTATAAATCAAACGATGATACCGACAATCATATTTTCACTTAGAAAGTTTTATGTGGGTCTTCATACTTTTGACTTTAACTGAGGTTAATGTTAATGTGAAGAAAATTTAGGGATAATTAGTTATATCAGTTACGTCGTGAAAATGAAAAAGTGTTTCCTTGGTTCACCGGCATGTGGCATATTTTATCTTTATCTTTTTTATTACGTTCTAACTCCTAAGTTTTGATTTCCATTGTGACGACCTACAACAGAAGAAGAAAAAAATTACATTATGTGGCAAGCCTAAGCACGACGGAAATGAAACTTTTAGTATTTCCAGTCGACACTTGTTTACACACCTTCGGTTGTAGGCACGATATCCCTACATCATATTTCACTGTTAGTATAATCTCGCCAATATGTTAAACAATCCTATCATGCTATTTCAACAACAATACTATTTTGTGAGATATTTATCCACTCTTCTTGGTTATGTTTACCTTACGTTAATGTCATCACTGTGTGAATCAGACTCTCTTCTTTGGTGATTTTCAGGGGATATTTCCTCTTGTGCCACGAATGTTTTTCTCACTTCTATCTCATCACTACTCATTTTTGACACTAAAACTCTGTTCCAAATCGATCAAAATCACAATCAATTACGTATTTCACTTGTATCACACTCATCGCGCAGTACACGAAGCAAGCAGCTGATGCCTGGCGTGGCGTCGTTGGCTAGAGAGAGAGGAAAAGAGAGAAGAGAGAGAGAGAACGTTCGTCAGTGGCTCCCTCACCTCAGTTAGCGACTACGGTGAGAGAGCGACAGTGAACGGTGAGCGGTGAAGCGGGAGGGGTTCCGTATCCCCACCACCAAATTATCACGGTTTTTCGTGACGGTCATTAGTCGGTTTTACTCCGGTCCTCGAAAATGCATGACGCGCGTAAAGAAGTTTCACTTCAAAAATCATGGTTTAAAAAATAGAATTGTTTCCTCAAGAAGAAGAAAATTTCTCAAGAGACCTTCTACTGATATGCTTGGTGTAACTTGGTGCAAGTGACCAGCTCAGGTACGGGGTCTCCATCGAAGCCAGAGTTACGTTAGTCTCTCAGAAGCTGGGCCTACGGTACAGTACAGGGCCCGCAGATACTGTAATAGTACACAACTGATAACACTGTGCAAATTGTGAGTGCGCCCCACTATTGAATTTGGCAGCCACCTCTGTATCTGAAACTCAATATATTTGAAAAAACTGACGACTATTTGCAAAAAGTCTCTATTTTAACTACCCGATTGCAACCTTTAGAGCACAGGCGTCGCGTCGAGTGGTAGCCAGTACGCCTAACATTCGTACAAGGTCATATCCCACATTTGTCACATGAGAACGGACCGTTTCTACTTCTAGTTCTTGAATTCAGATCAGCTATGGAATGATTTTTGCCGCCCTCTGTGTTACCTCCCTCCTACAACATGGGTCACTACAAGACTCAAGTCCACTCCTTCCTTTCCACAAAAATACCCTCCACACAGTTTTCTCAAAGATTACATAGGAAATTATTTTTCACAGAGACTCCTGTGTAGAGTTAGTGTTAAAAATTATTCCTTGCGGTTACTCCGAGGAGACGCTCGTTTTTAACGTGATTTGGGAACTTTACGCTACTGTTGTGCTTGTAAGAAATTATAAGTACATTTGTTTACTAGTTATGTTGTTTTACAAAGAAAGTTCAGAACTGGGAATATCGTGATAATTTTTTCAAACATCACTCCTTTCTAACTCATCACTAATTTCGAAAATTAATTTAAAATCAAATCTGTCAAGTGTTGTATAAAAGAGTGACAGACTATTAAATCATAATATATCTACAGTTCTAAATTTATTTTAATTGTTTGTTATAAATAAATGTTTTATATGAAAAAAATATATAGGTATATATACTTTGAAAGGTCTCTTAGATTGTTATATATGCAAATCTTAAATATTATTTATACCTTCCACAATCACCATTGTTCTTGATTTAAATAATAGAATTTAATGTTAATGAAAAAATTGTGTGTGAATAATAAATTGATAATCTTATTTATTTTAAGCTCAAGACTGCCTTGAAACCCAACAAACGGCGGTTATTTTTTCAGCACAGTTGGGTTTTATATAAAAGAGGTGGCTAAAACGTAATCCTCCAATATGTGGTTTCATAAAAGGAAGTCATACCAGATAGTGCGGTTGGCACCAGCTGCGGGGGAGTTGGAGGGGGGGGGGGGGGGGGCGGAGGATCATCGCGAGAAACAAATGCGACCCCTGACTATCGGCTACCCCTTCCCTATATTGTTTCCCCCTCGCTCTACAAAGGACGCTGTGTATCGGTGGCCACGTGACACGAGGGTGAAATGATTTCATTAAATAAAATTGGTATCGTTTTTCGGCACGTTTAATTCAGATACAGCAGGCAATACCGCCAACAATCAATCACAATAAAGTAAATGAAAACAATATATTCCTTCAATTTCATGAACTTTCTGGCATCCATGAAATGCGCAGGTCTCCCAAAAAATTATCATTTGTTTCGAGTCTTCGGGGCTCGCGACCCATCAGAGCCGGTAACTTGTTACCTTGTCAGCATATTTTTTCAATTATGTTTTATACTTATATATATATTCTTCTGTATCATTTTTAAAATTTTATTATTTAGTTATTAATATTGTCAGTAGGTACGTATTGTCAACATTTTATGTAATTATATGGCACATTTTCAAACGTTATATTTGTATAACAATGACAATGAAAGATTATTAGTTAATCAACGTGTAAAATGTACAGAATAATATGAAAATAAATTTACAAAAAGCAGGTGGAATTTGAGATTTTCACGGCCAAAAGTATTAAAATGATTTGTTTTTCGGGTATTATGCCGTGTTGCGTACAAAATTGCAGTGTCATATGGGCAGATGTGTACTGATGATGGACACTGCAATGTTCTCCAAAGCGTTGGCTAAAGAAGGAGGTAGCGTAACACGGCATAATAATCCAAAAATAAATCACTACAGTATAAAAAGCAGTATATAGCAAACAAGTACAAATGATCAGTCACATTGATGGTTTTTATAGATATTGGTAAGTACATGAGGTAAAAAATATTATAAGTTGTTATTATTATAAATAGTAGTGTGAATTCCAATATTGGAGTGACTTAAGAAGGGCATCAATATAAATCATCTGTACCTAAAAGCCATCTTCTAAGATTATATTTGACCTAAGAAGTACAAATTTCATTATTTTTAATTGTCATCACCATATTTTTTGGTACATTTAGAAACCACCAATCGTAATATATTACTTTTAAAAAAAAAAATTTTAATGATAAACTAATGTTTATAAGACAAGATTTTATGCATAGCATAAAGGATAACAAACAATTATAAGCAATAATTAGTCGCCTGCAATATCAATTCAAATTGAAAATATCTCCCGAGTAAAAATAAATGCCGCCAACGGGAATCGAACCCGTGCCTTTTGTTGTAGACCGACACAGCTCAGTGGTTTTGGAGCACCTGACCGGACATTTATAATATGTTACGTTAATAATAAACTCTTTCCCTTTACAAGGAATCTGACAATATAACACGTTGACTAACAATATTCTTATTCCTTTATCGTGTAAAATTTCAGATGTTTGTATATTAATTTAATGTCCGTTCTGTGTACATTGGTTTATTTATGAATTAACACGGATGACAATCTATCCGTGCTATGATTTATTCTTAGCCTCACCGAATATGGAAATATTATTGACTAGTTAAGAATATTAATGTTGCATTGATGAAAAAATATGGATAAATTTAACGAGTTGTTTAATTAACAGAAAAAATTGTAATTAATATTTTTTCTTAAGATGTCTGTAGCATATTTGAACAATTTACCGCCTAGACTAGAGGAATTAAATTACTTAACAAGAAATATTGAAAATCACACGTACAATTTTTAAAATGTTTCAAAAATATTCTCAATTTATTTTCACTTATTGAAAGCTTATAAAATTTATTAACTAGCTATTTTTTAGACTGATCATTAACACTATCAGCACCACACTATTGATGCCACAAATAGAATATTTTATGGTTGATAACACCTTAGATAATTATTTATAGGCATCGAGGGTTTTTTTAATTTAGTTTAGAAAAAATCGTTTACCGTGTTAGGTAACATGAATTATTATAAAGATGGCATAATATGAAATATTAATAAATTAATTAATTTGATTAAATTTCATACTAGGATCAGAAAAAATTTAAAATGCAATCTATCTGCTAGAAATTTAGTGAAAGCAATAAATACTTGGGCAATACCTCTATTAACGTACTCATTTGGCATAATTAAATGGTCCAATACAGATTTAGATAAGATAGAACAATTAATTAGAACTACACTAACAAGGTTTTATTGCCATCATCTAAATTCAGCTATAGAACGAATTCATTTTCCTAGAAATTTAGGAGGTAGAGGTATGAGTTTATTTATTACACTGTTATATGTGGTGGAATTATATAGTATTAAAATAGAAAATAAATCATTTTTTAACTTATTTCCACTTGTTTATTTTACCAGTACCGGTTTCGTCCTATTATAGACATCTTCAGGCTTTTAACAAGGTTAGCTCATTGAGGGGGTAGAGCGGTGATTGGTTACAAAGTCGTGACGTAGATAGAAGCCCATTTTTCACTGGGAGATTTTAATATACTGCTGTGTAATATATATTTTAATATACATTGTGTACCTAATTTTGTATAAATTCTGTAACAAAAGAATTTCAATTGCCAGCCTGAAGATGTCCATAATAGGACGAAACCGGTACTGGTAAAATAAACAAGTGGAAATAAGTTAAAAAATGTTTTATTTTCTATTTTAATAGGTAGAGGTATAGTCAAAATAACTTCTTTAAAACATAATCAGGTAGAAACGCTAAGAACTTTTTTCCATAGGAAAGCTCATAGCTCAGAAATGCACAAAATAATTTAATATTACTCTTTTAAATTTATACGACGAGAATGCCAGCATTTTTATAAATCCCGACCAGGAATTATTACATTTCTGGTCAAATAAAATTTTACACGCAAAACACTTCAATTATCTCAACAAAACGTATGTTGACAAATTTTTGTCAAGCAAATGGTTGAGTATTGTTGAATTGAGCGCGGAAATAGAAGGATTTATGCTTGCCATTTAGGATAGAGTCATTAATACAAAAAATTATAGGAAGCATATAATCAAAGATACAAATCAAATTGATGATTTATGTAGAAAATTTTTGGCTTTTCCGGAAACTATAGAACATATCGGGAAGTTCTATATTATCACCGTCCGAGTATACATTTAGGCATAGTCAAGTTTTAAAAATAATTCACCAAAGTTTGGTAATTAAACAAAACTTGATTGACTGCCGTTATATAATACCATATTATGAATACGAACCAAATTAATTTTTAGAAAACGAATTTTATAAAATATATTATGATAAAACTATACTGACAGACCGAAAGATAAGTCATAATAGACCCGATATAGTTTTACATGACAAAATTCAAAAAATTACTGATATCATTGATGTCGCTATTCCAAATTCATGTAATATTCAAAAATCTGTTAATGAAAAAATAAGAAAATACACAGATTTAGGAAATGAGATAAAGAGAATTTGCCATTCTCAGACTATACAAATATTACCATTTATTATTTCGGCTACTGACATTATACCTAGCTCTCTCATTAAAAAATTTAGACGTATTAGATCTATCAAAAAATTTATATATAAAAATGCAAAAATCAGTCATTTTAAATACATGTAGGATAATGAAAGATATTTTGAATATTTGTGTTGAGGGATCAGTAGGATTTATAGGCCCTGTTAGGAGTTCTACCGAACCCTCTGATATGAAAATATCCGGAGTCGGTGAATTATTTTCCCATTTGTTCTCTGGTGAGTTGACGTATTGTTCGTGTATTGTTTTGTATTTATTTTGCTTATATAATACACATGCATAATGTTGATTGACTAGATGATCATTTGTGGAAAAGTGTGTGAAAGGGTTTAGTTTTTCCTATGGGGAAGATTTAACCCGGACATAAAATCGGAAGAAAATTAATTTATGGATCCCAGGACAAGATAGTCTGCCTAAATGGGATATGTCATTATTAAATATGTGTGGGTATTCATAAGGTTTGCAACTTAGCAGAAAATATAAACCAAATAAAAGCGATACGCAATTAACGGAACAATTTGTTTCACAAAATCAATAGATATTATTTTTTTCTTCATGTTCCAGAGGAAGAACACTGATATTGAAAGGGAAATGGATCACTTTTCAGAGTCTTCTCAGAATTCCTAATTAGGCTACTTCCTAAAATCATATCGAATTTATCGTAGCTAGGTCGTAGCCCACTCGCCGGGAAGGTATTATGCCGAAGCGTTAAAAAGCTCAATGAAGAGTGAATTACTTAATCAAGTCCTGCAAATATAAAATAAGCCTCGAAATTAATTTCGCAATATTATTAATTTCAGAGTTCGATATTTTCGATGAAAGCTTCTCAGCCCCATTCAATTTGATGAGAATAAATTAATAAAATGAGACTTGCAAGTTTTTGGCTTAAATTTACTCTTTCATTTTTCAATCTGTCTCCTTCAGAAGTCATCATAAACGATTTGGAATAATTAATATTTCGCTTTGATCGATTCCGCTTTCTTATTAATGACTTCATTACTTTATTTGTGTAGTCAAACTCAAACAGGTCTCAAAGTCAACATACCAAATCCACTGAAACGTGTGATTTTGATTGTACTCTCTCTCAATGCAAATTAAACTTAAATAAATTTGAATATAAAATATTGATATTACCGAATTATTTATTACGAAATTGATAATAATCTTCCGTGGCACGCAATTAACAACCATATTTTGGGATGATACTGAAATTTCAGTTATCCATTTAAGTATGTTAATTTTATCATTGAAGAAGAAGTTAGGACTGACAAATCTAAACGAAACATAAAACAGAATAAATTAACACATAAGTCATAAATTCGGTTTTTTTACAATTTTTGAGGTTTTAGGAGGATTTAACACATTCATAAGGTTTTTCTACAATTTTTCCGGTTTTACGACGACTAAACACATAAATTTGTTTTTTTTTTAAATTTTTCAGGTCAAGGATTTAACACATTCACAAGGTTTTTCAATAATTTTATGAATATAACGGTCTCAACTGGAAATCGAAGCCAGGATCTTGGTCATACAATCGTCTTTATTCACTTGACCATTGAGACTTAATTATTAAATACGTACATATACTTACTAAGAAATACACTGTTTTGTTTACCTGATAACTAATTGAGTATCGAAGTCATCGGACAATAGAAAATAGTCCCAAAATAATTAAAAAAAATAAAATTCAAGCAATTCTTGCTGTTATTGCTATAGAAAATGTTTGTTTTTCTATCTGTAAGTTTTAACTACAAAAGATTGTCCTTATAATATTTTCATGGGTAAATAATTCAAAAAGTCTTCAGATATTGGCAATAATCGAGGGTTGGTAGAAATTTACCTTTGCCACTGTTTAATATAGCCATTAGTGATATTTATATTCAATAAAAATATCGTGTATGAGTTATGACATATAATTATGTAATGTAATAAATGATAAGTTTAATGTGATGAAAAGTAGGTGCTACAATAGTATCGCATTATCCTAATTTTGTTTCCGGAGCAGCGAAGGGAGTAATACAGCTGCAGGAATGGAAGATTTTATCGTTACAAAATTCCATACAATCTTGTTTCGAATCGAGAAAACAAACAGAAAACACGTTCACGGTTTCATTGAACGTCATCAACTGCTATTGGATGTTGGCAAGAAGTCGTCTGATGTGGAATTGAATGTTGAATGGAATACTTTCAAAGAGATTACTTCTCCGTGACTCGAAATATTTCCTTCTATTTATCTTTTCAACTTCTGCATACAAGAATGGCTTTTACTTCAAAGGCTAGAAAATAAATTGAAAACACAACTCAATTTTTTTTTGCAAAATTTTTCAATGTTTGTATCTAAATTATACCTATCTACGTAACTATACATATATTCGAAGTCTTTTAGACGAATCGTTATAAATAATCTGTCTTTATAGGTTAACGACGAGATTGAATGAAAATGCCTGCAATGTATAGTAAATAAATTATTTGGTACGACTCATATTTCGCAATATTCAAATTGGGTATCATTAAGAAGTATTGAAAAATTATGTTGGTTTTAGACCATAGACAAATAAATGCAAACACAGGTTAAAGTTATATTAATCAAACGAAAATATAGCAACTTCTTGTTTTATCTTTCATAGCCAAAACGAAACGAATAAGAAATGGATAGTTTTTCAGAAAATGTGTGTGTGTGGATGAAATAGCGCGCGCATCTCTTCGTGTTAGTATCAAGTGAGAAACGAAACGTATGAGAATAGGATGAAATAGTTGTATTATCAACAGCCAGCCCCCGCAAGCCGACGAGCTGCATAGTAGAATACGACATTCTGTCAGTATGAATGGTTGCCCTTCCTAAATTTAATTGTTTCTGCGTTTTTTTTGTCGCTTTATTTTATTTCTACATTTACCGATTTCAGGTAGCCTTAAATAATAACATTTATTTAAATTAATTGTTATTTTTGTATATATACGAATGAAAATTTATTTGTTTTTTGCTCGAAAATTATTTGTGCATATCTCAAAAGCACAGGAAGGCATTATTTTCACAATAAGAGCAAAGTGTCTGTGGCAGCTGGTGACAGCTTTCCTAACAAACAAACTTATGTGCGATACCAAACACGGTAAATTTCAAGTATGTCCACTGGATCTAGTTCAATGCAACCACGCGTGTTGTCTCAATAACTTATCTTTTCTTTTAATTCATTTAAGTTTTAGACACCATTGTCGATCTGGCGAAAGTTAGATGGTAAGTTTTTTCCTATATGTCCTTGTGTATACACAGTTTTTGGTAATAACTTCATATACTTATTCTACATATATTTAATCTTACGATTAAAAACGGAATTTTTCCTAAACTGTGGAAGCTGTCAAAAGTTACCCCTCTACATAAAGATGGTGACAAGTGTCAGGCAACCAATTACCGTCCTATAGCAATTCTTTCCGCACCTGCCAAGTTATTCGAAATAATTATTCATAAATATGTATATGCCAAGGTTGAACCATTCTTGATCGAACAACAACACGGATTTCGACGTGGCCGTTCAACCACTACAAACTTGATGGCATATACTGATTACGTGGCGAGAGCGCTCGATAATAATGAGCAAGTTGACACGTCATACCATGACTTTGCGAAAGCTTTCGATAAGGTTGATCACTTAGTGCTCTTAAGTAGGCTTGAAGAAATTGGTTTTTCCGAAAACTTAATTAAACTCTTTGCTAACTATTTAAAAGAAAGGGAACAATTCGTTTCCTATGGTGGTTTTAACTCTAACGCGTATCCTACAAACTCTGGTGTGCCGCAGGGTTCCAATTTAGGACCCTTATTGTTTCTAATTTTTATAAATAATATTCGGGGAAAAATCAAATTCGTCCGTTTTTTACTTTTTGCAGATGATATTAAACTGTTCTTAAGAATAAGATCATTAGAAGACTGTAAAAAGCTCCAGGAAGATATAAATGCAATTATTGACTGGAGTATTGACAGCAAACTCGGTTTCAACTTCCAAAAATGCTCAGTTATGTGTTTTACGAGGTCACAAAAGATTGTATATTTTAATTACAAAATGAAAGATACATCACTAAAGCATACGGTGACTTATAAGGACTTAGGAATTGTGTATGACGCTCGCTTAACATTTCACGCTCACATTGAAAAGATCTGTAAATCAGCTACAAGAATGTTAGGTTTTGTCATACACAATTCAAAGGAACTGACAAACCTTGCAGTCATTAGGCTGCTTTACTTTAGCTTAGTGCGTAGCATTCTCGAGAGTGGATCTCAGGTATGGGGGCCAGAGGACACTGTCTATGTACTAATGGTCGAGAAAATTCAAAAGAAATTTTTACGATACCTCTATATGAGAGAGTTTGGTTTTTACCCATGGCTGTTTCCAACAGCATTTATCTCGGGAATGCTGAATATCTGCAGCCTTAGTTCCAGACGGGACGTCGCATTATTGATGATGGCTTACAAGCTTCTGAATGGTTTAGTATCAATTCCAGACATTCTGTCAAAAATAGGACTTTATGTCCCGGATAATTTCACGAGAGGCCGCCAACACAGGCTTTTAATTCTTCCCAGGTCCAGAACTAACTTACCAATGGTGATGCCCCTGGGAAGACTCACTAGGTTAATTAACTCCCTTCCAGCTAACTTGGATATTTTCCATATGTCCTACAACGACTTTAAGCGCGAAATATTGTATTTGTTTTAACTGTATACTTATGTATAATTTTTTTTCCATATTTTGTTTACCGCTTTTGCATATGTTTTAACTGTATACTTATGTATAAAATTTTCTTCAATAATTTGTTTACCGCTTTTGCAATGTATTGGTTTTTGTACTGTTTTTGCAAATAAATAAATAAATAAAAAAAAAATAAAAAAAAATATTAAGATTGAATAACAACACAACAACTAAGGGCTCGCCAAGGGCATCACCATTTTGTTTTATTCTTGCCTAGTGCAGTGGTTGGCATACTTATTGGTCAAACTTACTTATTACTTATAGCTTAGAATCAGCAGTACAATGATTTAGATTACCCTCAAGATCAAAATTGTTTTGCGATAAACTTCCTTTTAGACGTGCGTCGGTTAAAATTAGGTGTACTGAATAATACAATAAATATATTATTTTCAATTTAATAATGTTATATATCAGCAACGTGACGGCCTAGCTATGGGTAGCCCTACCAGTTCTCTGATTGCTGATATATTCATGGATAACTTAGAGAATAAAATTTTATCTAGTACCTCACATCTTAATGCAATGTCTTGTACTGGAAAAGATAAGTTGATGATGTTTTGTGTATATGGACAGGGACTAAGCGTCAACTGAATTCCTTCCTCAATCTTATAAACTCTTTTCATAATAAGATTAAATTCACATTAGAAATAGGCATAAATTCAACCTTAAATTTTTTAGACCTTACCTTATCAATTGTTAATAACAGAATTAATTTTAACATTTTTCGTAAACCCTCCTATACTGACGTTGTCATACACAGCACCTCCAATCACCCTATTTCACATAAACACTCCGCATTCCATTCAATGGTCCATCTTTTAGTCACAATTCCAATGTCCGATACTAATTTTGATATTGAACTAAAACTAATTAAAAACATAGCAGTAAATAATGGCTATGAATCAAATTTTATAGATTTAATCTTAAATAAAAAACTAAAACAAATAGCCATTAATCGCTTCCTCTTCGCTAGTCCTTGTCCTCAAATCAATGATAATAATATTAATAATCAATGGCGGCGAATTTTATTCACTAATCATTTTTCTACCTTAAGTGTAAAAAACCTTCCTTCTGAAGTCAAACCGGCCTTTTATACCAATAACAATATAGGTAAATTTCTAATTAATTCTAAAGATAAGGACGATAAATTAAGTCATTCGGGGATTTATAAATTAAATTGTAATAATTGTTCGGCTTTCTATATCGGTAAGACATCACGTAATGTTAATATTAGGATAAAGGAGCATCTTCGTTGCCTCAATAATAACGGTTTTTCCGAATTCGCAAATCATTTGATCGATAAAGATTGTTCAGACTTTAGCCAAGAATCAAACCAAACGAAAATGCCACCTTTATCTGTATTGAGTAATTGAAATATCCGACAGATGTCTCCCCTAAGGGCAATAATTCTGATTATATATACCAATACATTCAAATGAATCAGGTTATAAATAGGCTTGCAAGCCCATTTTCTTTCTCTTCTCTCTCTAAATAACGGATCAATAACAACCATGAAATAATTAAGGAATTCGAGGGTCGTTGTTTTGTTACCAGTGATGTGTGTTTTAAAGAATAAAACTTATCAATTATATTTCTTGGTATCATTTATTTAACGAGGCCATTACTGTAACATATGGTCCAATCGAGCCGCATCGTGCACCAGAACGAGCCGAAATATGAACCAGCAAAAAATCAAGAAGATGCAGATCATCATCAGATAAGTATCCCAACGCCATCCTATCAAAACTGTGACCGAATCCCGAATCCTTCCTATTTTAAATTATCCCAAATGAAATATTTAAATATGCAACAAAGATTAAAAAAAATTATTGTTGTTTCTGATTTTTCAGTTGCATAAAATTTTAATAGCTACCTACATTGCAAATTGATACGATTATTGTTAAATGAGCATCTCAATTGTAAGAGTTTTGTCATTGGATTTATTTAATTAAAAATAATTCACGCGAATATTCAAAATTACCGGGTAAAATCTCGCTACAAAATAATTTCAGCGAATTTCTGATTTAAAAGGTTGTCAGTGGTGAGTGGTTGTTCCGTTCTGATTTAAAAGGTTGTCAGCCCTGGCACTGAGAAGCATTTTTACTAACACCGCCGTGTTTTCATTCGTAAACTGTCAGTTGTTTGAGGTTAAAAGTTAAATTGTTTATTATTTACCATTAAAGATGGAAAAGTTAAAGCAGTTAATCAACAAGCGTGGAGTTTTGAAAGCGAAATTGACAAGGTTTAATGATATTTTAAAGACACTCGATAAAACGGAGCTAGAATTACGTTATCAAAAGGTCGAAAAATTGTTAGATGACTTTGAAAAAATTCAATCTCAAATCGAAGAACTTTCGGATGACGAGGCAGAACACGTAAGTCAACGTGAATCCTTTGAAAATCAATATTTCTCTGTACTTGCATTAGCAAAAGGTTTATTGAATTCAGTAAATCATGAAAAATGTGAAATTAAATTACCAACTTTGAAACTTATTGAATTTCATGGTGAAATTACTGAGTATGCCAAATTCGCTGAGACCTTTAAAGTATTGGTTCATGAAAATAATACGTTAAACAATTCTCAAAAATTCTTTTATTTACAATCGTGCCTTAAAAAAGACGCAGCTAAATTGATTGCCTCCTTGACCATATCGCACGACAATTACGAATCTGCGTGACAGATACTGCAGGAACGTTACGCGAATAAAAAAATAATAGTTCATAGGCATGTTGCATCTTTATTTCAGTTAAAAGATATGAAACAAGAATGTCCAGTCGCGTTAAGGCATATTATTGATCAGGCTAATATAAATTTAGAAGCGTTAAAAAATCTAGGATTACATGTTGATTCCTGGGACGCGATTATGATATATTTAATATCTAATAAATTGGATGGATCAACTCGTAGATTTTGGGAAGAGCAGCCAATAGATGGTGCACTCCCAACGTTGAAAGAATTTATTACATGTCTAACCAAACGTGTACAGGTACTGGAGTTCACAAATTTGCAAGAAAAAAGGCCTACCCACAAGAATGTTACAACACGTGATGATCGCAAGAAAGATTTGTCTGTCTCATTGATAGCAACCAAACACGGATGCATCCTATGTAAAGAAAATCATCCAGTGTATTATTGTAAAAAAATTCTCAAATTAAAAATCCAGGGAAGATTAGAATTTTTAAGAAAGGCCCGAGCCTGTTTCAAATGTTTGAGGGTAGGACATTTTACACAAGATTGCAAAAATAAATTCAAATGTAAAATCTGTGCAAGTGATCAACATAATACTTTGATACATGTTAATGAATTAAATAGTGAAAACACAAATGAAGAGGCACACAGCTCGACATCAGTGGCAAATCATACGGTGTTAAATAAAAATGAAAAGATAATTTTATTATCTACAGCGATCGTGAATATCGTAGGTAGCGACAACCGTTTACACAAAGCGAGGGTATTATTGGATTCAGGCGCCCAATCGAATTTCATAAGAGAGAGTTTTGCAAAAAAATTAAAATTAAAAACAGAAAAAATAAATACGCCGGTGTCTGGAATACAAAATCGCATCACACATATCAATCGAAGAGTTACAATTGACATGTTAGCAGTGAATAGTGATTATAATAAGAAAATTTCTTGTTTAGTATTGCAGGCTATAACAACCGACCTACCCCAAATGACCTTCAGGAAACAAGAGTTGAAGATCCCATCTGGCTTGCAACTAGCGGATAAGGATTTCAATGTCACGTCTCCAATTGACATCCTGTTGGGTGCGGAAGTTTTTTGGGAAATAATGAATAATGATCGAATACGCTTAACGGAGGGCGGGCCAACTATTCAAAGGACTGAACTCGGTTGGATTGTTTCCGGAGCGATCGACATCATCACTAAAACAAGGCCAGTATCAATTAATTGTAATCTAGCCATTAATAAAATAGGTAACCAGATGGAAAGATTCTGGAAACTAGAAGAGGTGGATGCCATGAAACCTCAGAATTTTGAAGAAAAGGCTTGCGAAGTCAACTTTACAGAGTGTCATAGTAGAGACACGGAGGGCAGATTTACGGTAGCCTTACCAACCCGCCCTTGTATAGACCAACTAGGGAGTTCTTTGTCAATGGCTGAAAAAAGGTTTCATACATTAGAAAGAAAATTTTCCACCAATAAAGAATTGAAATGTCAATATAGCATGTTTATGAGAGAATATTTACAATTGGGTCATATGGAAGAGTGCCGAAAATCCGAATGCGATGCGAGATCATATTTTTTACCACATCATGCGGTGATGAAGGATGATGGTCGGACCTAACATACAAAAGGATTTAAATATGCAAATTTTACATTTCAGAAAACATCCTGTAGTCATAACTGCGGACATAGAGAAAATGTACCGTCAGATAAACGTGCAGGAAAGCGACCGCAATCTACAGAAAATTGTTTGGCGCTTTTCACAGGATGAGGATTTGAAGCATTACAAGCTAAGGACAGTGACTTATGGATTAGGACCGTCATCTTTCCTGGCGACAAGATGCCTGAAGCAAATAGGTATTGAAAATAGACTTTCATTTCCTATAGCAAGCAATGTCATTGAAAATGACTTTTACATGGACGACCTATTAACGGGAGGAAATGACGTTGAATCGTGCCACCTTCTAAAACAACAGGTAATCAGTTTACTAAAATCTGCAGGGATGAATCTAAGAAAATGGAGATCGAACGTGGCAGAATTATCTTCCGAATCAGGTCAAGATATGCAAGGATTGATATCTAAAGAACCCCAAGAAGAAAAAATACTAGGATTAATCTGGAACAGTGAGTTTGATTACTTTTCATATGTAGTGAAAAAACCAGTATGTACCGTACAAAGCAAACGGCGGATATTGTCAAGTATCGCCTCAACGTTCGATCCTTTAGGACTGCTAGGACCAGTAACGGTTGTAGCAAAACTAATTATGCAGAGATTATGGATATCTAAGACTTCCTGGGACGAAGAAATACCCGAGGGAATATTAAAAGATTGGGAAAATTACATGAAAAATTTATCTCAAATAAACCTGTTGAAAATAAAGAGAAGAATCTTGTGGGGTCAAAACAGCCTACAAATCCATGGTTTTTGCGACGCATCAGAAAAGGCCTACGGAGCCTGTGCGTATCTAGTATCCAGGGACGCCGAGGGTAAGATGCACTCTCAGTTAATATCTTCCAGGTCCAGGATAGCGCCATTAAAAAACATATCCCTGCCAAAATTGGAACTTTGTGGTGCGGTGCTGTTAACGAAATTATTAAAAAACATCAAAGAAGCGCTCAACATGGTTGAGGTGGATACATACTACTGGTGTGACTCTACCATCGCACTATGCTGGATAAGAGGACAGCCAGCTAGATGGAATACCTTTGTGGCCAACAGGGTTGCCGAGATACAAGAGGCCGGCGATCCCGCCCATTGGCGACATGTTTCATCGCAGGAAAACGCCGCTGATATTTTATCAAAAGGAGTTACAGCAAACAAACTATTACAAGCAGATATTTGGTGGAAGGGTCCGGATTGGCTAATAAGAGAGGCCGATCACTGGCCGAAGCCAGAAAATTCCTGTGTAAATCCTCCAGAGATAAAAACCAAGGCGGTATGCGTGTCTACTAATGTCACGGAGTGGGACATCTTTTTAAAATTTTCCTCTCTCAACAAGCTAAAGAGAGTAACTGCATATATATTGCGTTTCTTTAATAATTGTAACACAAAAAACTGTAAATTAACCGGGAGGTTAAGCGTGCCGGAGCTGGACAATACATTGCATCGTCTAATAGCAATAATTCAACGCTACCATTTTAAGGATGAGTTCAGGGCTTTGAGTAATAAATGTTCACTGGATAAACGTAGCGTTATTTTGTCGCTTAATCCATTTATAAATAATGGATTAATTTGTGTCGGGGGCAGGCTAACAATAATTTACTAATAATTTATTAATCTACCCAATAATTTTACCAAAAAATAATAAGTTAACAGAATTAATTATTCGACATCTTCATTATGTACATTTACATGCAGGGACACAAACTTTGTTATCTCTAGTGAGATTACAGTTCTGGCCGATTGCCGGAAAAACCACTGTTAAGCAAATATTACATAAATGTATAGTATGTTTCAGAAGAAATCCAGTATCCAGTCAAGTTATCATGGGTGACTTGCCGGAAAACAGAATAACACCTAGCAGGCCGTTCGAGGTTACCGGGATTGATTACGCAGGTCCTATCATGATGAAAAGCGGTATCACCAGGAAGGCTCCATTGGTGAAATCTTATTTATGCATTTTTGTTTGTTTCTCAACGAAAGCTGTGCATTTGGAACTGGTAACAGACCTCACCACTGACAACTTTTTAAATTGTTTAAAACGTTTCATTGCGCGGAGGGGCAAACCCTTTAAAATATATTCAGATAATGCGACCAATTTTAAGGGAGCATATAATCAACTGAGAGAATTGTATGATAAGTTAAAGAAATCTGATGACAAGATTCAAAAATATTTAGCTGATTTGTCAATACTGTGGGGATTTATTCCACCACGGTCACCGAATTTCGCTGGACTCTGGGAAGCAGCAGTGAAATCCGCCAAATATCATTTAAAAAGAATAACCGATAATTCAAGTTTAACCTTTGAACAATTATATACTTTATTGTGTCAGGTAGAATGCTGTTTAAATTCACGTCCGCTCACTCCTCTGTCCAACGATCCGACTGACCTGAATCCTTTGACTCCAAATCATTTCCTGATTGGCGGAGGGATAGCTTCTATCTCTGAGAAGGATGTTCGGGAGATACAATATAATCGATTGAATCAATATCAAAAATTAAATGCACTGATTCAAACATTTTGGTGCAGGTGGAAACTGGAATATCTTGCAGAATTACAAAGACGTACCAAATGGAAGGAAGACAAGGGCCTCAGGACTGTTGAAAGGGACGACATGGTCATACTAAAGGAGGACAACCTGCCGCCTAATATGTGGAAACTAGCCAGGATCCTAGCTACTCACCCTGGAGCTGACGGGAAAGTGCGGGTGGTTACCCTCAAAACCGCACAAGGAACATTTAAGAGACCTTGTGATGAAAGGCTTTAAATCACAGTGAAAAAACAGATAAACCATAGCTGCAAAAAAATATACAAATTATTTATGAAAACGGACATGCTAACGACATCTGGCGGAGAAAGAATTGATTCAGCTTGCTTGCAGTAGACACCTGTAATAGTTGGAATTAAATCAAGGTTCCGGGACGAAAGCAGAGAGGTCGTAAAATCGTCTAGCACGAGAAAGAAAACCCCCTTTCTAGGCCTAAAAATAAATATTGAATTTTGTCAACCAATAGATCTGAACAAAGAGCTATAAAATTTTGAGTAACCAATCAGTGAACGGAGGGGCGTGTGTCTACGAAAGACAAAGGAATGAACTATGGACCCGACATTAAAATAGATAATTAACGACATTTCGATTCCCACAGAAATTAGAGGTGAACGCACTTTAGGGTAAGCATCGACTTTCAAGGTGACAAACTCCTGGGAATGTTTACAATAACTGAGAAATTTAGGAGGTAGCGAACCATTGTAATCGAGTGCTTTGAAGTTTTCATGTTGGAAAAACACACACACAAAAATGCAATGAAAAAAATTATAAACGTGATAGTATAAAAAAGGACGGGAAAAGCGAAGGAAAGTTACTGGCGGAATTTTCAACTGTAGTGCAATTATTTATGATAGAAGTAGGGTGTCGAGTTCGAAAAAATCGTACTAAAGAGAGGTGAGAGTTTTGGAAATAATGGAAATTAATCGTTATCAATTTAAGATGAAACGGACATATTGGTAAATCAATTTTGAATGAAAATCTCGCAAAAAAAATAGACATTTTAGAAAAGTGCGGCGACCGAATGGAAGGATAATACAGAGATTTTTGAACTGCTACAAAGGTCCTAGGGACATGAAAATTGAGTATCAGAAGAAGACAGTAAAACTAAACATATAGCGATAGATTAGATTCAGGAAAAGTAGACATTTTACATAATTATTAGGTTAGATAGATATTAGAGCTACACAAGATTACAGAGGGATCGAAACAAGATAAAAGGTTGACGGTCTCATGTGTATTTTGGAATATAAACAATCGAAATCCGAACATGATTTTTATTTACGTTAAGGTAATAAACGATTGGAGAGACGATTAATTTTAACGTGGACCTTATGGAATGTTTATTTAAAGCAAAAGAGATTAAAACTAATGGCTCTAAAATTAAACTAAATTTACGGCCGTAGTACATAAAATTTGAGACGTAAACACATGTCCAGACGTATAATTTATGTGAAATCTTGTAAGTGAGGGATGGAGAATGGGCGGAGATTGGGTCAGACAATAAAAGTGACAGATATCCCAGAGTCTAATTAGGTATATCTCCCATAGAAGTGTGGAAAATTATATATTAATTAATAATAAATGAAGTATGAAATTTTCCTGGAGACCACACACATCGGGAAAAGTGGAGAAAAGATAAAAGAAAGGGTAAAGAACGGAGATAAAGAATAATCCAAGTGGAGAAAAGTGATACAATTCAAATTTATCCGTGAAATAAAAAAATACGACTTGGAAAATAATTAGTTATTGAGTTATGAGAAATAACAAAAGAATAAAGAAGAAAATTGTGCAGGAAAACGTCGCGAATAAAAGAAAATCCAAAAAAAAATAAGGAAAACTCAAATCTGCGACATAAAGAGGGAAGGTACGGGTGAAAATGGAAAAGCTCGTATAGGTGACAATAAAATTAAGTAGAATTTAGACAAATCGAAATTCAAAAATGCGTAGTAAAGATTTCAGCATGGATTTAAACAATTTTCGCACGAGATGCATAAAATTGAGATCTATATATATGTTATTGAGAATGGACCTATCGCGAATTGAGAAAAAAAGGAACGCAAAATCATGAGATTTTAACTACATTTTGTATGCAACGGAGGACAAAGAAAGCTTGGGCGACTAACGCGGACTTACCCAATTCGGAACCTATCGATTTAGAGTTGTGAGATAAAAATTAACCACCGCCCAGAGCCGGAAAGCAGAACATCTTATGGAAGCACAATCGATATTAATGGCAGGGATGTTCGGATTTGCGAGTTGGTAAAAGATAGAATCGATCATCAGAGGAAATTCAGATACGTCTTTTGGAATCTGAGAAGGGTATAAAATAAAGGTACACACCAGTTTTCGGACAGTCAGTCGAGATTTTGAAAACCGAGTTTACGTCGCAGTACTACGTCTATTGGTAAAATTCTAGTGAAATAATCTAAGTGTTAAATTTTGAAAAAGTCTAAGTTTAAATTCTGAACAAGTCCCTGGACTTAGGAAGTTTTGTGAAAAGTTAGAAATTTTAAATTCAGTTTAAATTCCTTTGAAAATCCCATCAGTGAAGTTTTGTTGAGTCAGTTTAATTTGGTTAAACAGTGAAAATAAATATAATTTAAACTCAGTGCTTAAAAAGTGTTTAGTGAAGTGCAAAAAAGTGATTACTGAATTAAAAATTAAATCAAAATTTAAAAATAATTATTTCATTCAAAGTGAAAATTAAAATTCGATTGAGAGTTTTGTCGTTCATCTAGAGTGGATGTGCTCGTGAATTGATATTTAAAAATAGATTATAATTTAACATCAATTTGGAAAAAAAAAAAAAAAATAATAATAGTAATAAATATTTTCGTCTTAGTTTAAAATAAACACAATCTAGACAGTTCGAAAAGAAATAACAACAAATGCTCAAACCTTTGTTCTAAAAGTAACAGTTCGGAAAAGAAATTAATTTATTAAGAATCGAGATAATTAAAAGTCTGCGCAATTCGAAAAAAATTTTCTTATAAAAATAAATAAAAAGAAATTTAGAATCAATAAATTGATCAATTAAAATCCATCGTGCGTATAGCGACAGTGTTAAAAGTGTTTGTCGTTTTAACCGGAATTCTAAACATCAGTCTACCATTTCGAAAAAAGTATTTGAAACAGCTATCATTCAAAAGCCTAAACTAGAAAGGTGTTACTAAATCAACGGGTTTTCTGGATTAGGATTTCGTTCGGAAGAAAAATTAAATATCAGCTAATTTATATGATTCAAGCGAGAATAAAATATTAAATAGGAATAAATAGTCGAAAAGATTTATTTTGAAATTAGTTGGAAAATTCAGTTAATTAGGTAGGATTTTCTTCGGCAAGATTTGTTGTGTGGCACCCAACCGGAAAAATCTTGTAAAGGGTGAGTTTTCCTTTTATAAATGATTTTCAGGCCCAAGGAGTGAGGAGGCACAGCTGATCAATGGTATATCATTTAAATTATTAAAACAACAAAACAAAGAATTACACATTAAAATATGTATATTGTGTATTTGTGTATATATATATATATATAAATATAAAATAATATATTGTATATAAAGAATATATATATGAGTAATGAAATTATATATATGTATTTTATTTATTAATCGAAGCATCGAAATGGTAGCGATTTTTAATACCTACCCGAGGACATATCTATATTATTGAAAAAGAAAATATGTATTTATTAATATTCCAGACTATGTAGAATCATATATTTTATATTTATTTATTAATATATGTACTCCTTTTTTAACATATTTTGACAATCGAGATATGTGTACTTATATATATATATATATATTTACTCTTCAATTAAACTCTAGTAAATTTACTAAATTCGGAAAATGAAAAATAGTTTAACTTAAATAAAGGAATTAAAAATATATAAATTAACTATGCACAGTGAACGGTGGCATAACTGAATCACAAGGAGAGCGCGAGATATTTTAAAATAAAAAATCTCACATCTGGGTTAGTGGGTCAGATGAGATGTTTACATTGTTCAATTTGTTGATAAAACAAAGCATACACTGAAGAATTGGGTCAGTCAACTGCATAGTTTGAAAACGACCTTGGCCATAACTAGATAATTTGTCAGGGTTATAAGGATAATTACCAGGATGTCATTGTACAATGTGCAGCGATTTTTGCGTATTCACAAATACCTATCATTCACAAACAACAATTGAAAATCACGGGTTAGCAAGATTTATATCGAAAAATTACATGAAACATTTAAATATCATTGATTAGATAGTCGCATAGATTTTATTAGTTACCTGAAACAGCTGGAAGCTGCGTGCTTACAAATACTTATCATTCACAATTGACAATTGAAAAATCACGGGTTAGTAAGATTTATATTGAATAATTATACGAAACATTTGAATATTATTGATTGGGTGCTCATACAGAACCCCATCAGTTGCCTGAGACATGTGAGAGTCGAGTACTCTCTAATGTGGCAACCAACTACTTGAAACAATAGGAAAATCACGGGATAGGATGAACAAAATTAATGTTGAAACCTGGAGGTAAAATTTAAAACAAATACAGTTCATCAATAGGAGGCAGTGGTCGCTCCTATAACAAGACCATTAACCAAACCAAATAAAGATGGCGATTCTCTTAAATAAAAACGTCAAAACCAAACAAACAAAAGCCTGGAGTTCGATAGCTCTCCAAAACAAACTATCAAATAAGATCTTATTCTACTAGTATTTATTAGTATAACCTTATTCTTACGTATATATTCGGTTACCAAGCTAAGAATTGTGCAGAATTCTTTGTGCGAGATCTGAGCTTGGAATGCGAGGTAGATAGCCTCGTATTGCGAGTTATAAACCTTTCCCAAACTGTATGTATACATATATTTATTCGTATGTACTGTTTACTGGAGGATGCGGACCTGCATACAGCTTGCATTTTAGGTCTTCTGGACCACTCTCGCATCTTCTCTTAAACGTGGAATGAGGATTCACAACCCGTAAGTCCACACCAACCGTGAGTATATGATTGTATATAGGACGAAACCGGTTCGCCCTAAGTAAATTGTAGTCCAAGGAAGGGTCGGAATTTGGGGGTATCGGGACTCGAGGGGAAACTTGAAGGCAGTGCATGATGACGTGGAAGGCTTTTTGGGACGCGATAACTTAGGTATCAATCAAAGAGCCGTGTCAAAGGATTGTGCGAATTTCTTGTTGACTCACGATCATCTCGTTTACTTGCAGGAGGATTTGGAGCCAAATTATGCCAGCAAATGGGCTATTCCGAGTTCGTCAAATATGCAATTAACTAATTACATTAACCTACTAAATCAATCTTTACATGTACCTTATAGCAGCAGAATCATAAAGGAGTGGCGCCAAACTGACACAAGAGTTTACCGAAATCAAATTTACTAACAATTAACCATTTGAGTTATATTTAATTACCTGTCCAAATAAACATGTATAATATCTTTTATCAGCGTTTAACTACGACTTTGTTAGGGTGCAGGGAATCAGGATAATTACAATAGGAAAGTTAGCTCATTCAGGGAATTCATTTAAGTCTAGGTTTGCAATGGAAAGGCCAATTAAATTGTGAAACTCAACGCCTCGATCAGAACCAAGGGAGTTACCACAAAAATGAAGGTAATTAAAATCCTATATCATAAATCAAAAAAATTACACAACGTTTGATGGAATTTAATTTCAATATAAATACGGAAATATTTGCGTTCAAGTTCGTAAATAACGTATTAATTAGTTAAGTACATATGTCTATAAAGATATATAGTACAAGAGAGCTTTAAGTAGCTTTCTGTAGATATCAAAGAAAAGGGTCCAATTTTCATGGAGGCTTATGTGTTGTAGGGGAGGAATTTTCCATCCCTGCGAACACATATGCAAAGCCTTAGAAAAAAAAAATTAAATATCGATCATAGCCAAGAGAGAAGAAAATTTTATATTGTTTTAAACAAAATAAAAGAATGGCGAAAAGAGGAAATATTACAACCTATCAGCAAAATATGTTTATTACCCATGGAAAGGGATTCAAGCATTGCTACAGGGACGCCCGATGTACCCCCCGGACTGAATAAATAAGTTCCTGCAGTCATAAACAAGAGAAAAATCAACAACCTACCTGAAGGATGACCTTGGACCATCAAATTTTTGCTAGCAGTCATAAAAAGGAGAAGAATTAGCAACCTACCTGAAGGATGACCTTGGACCATCAAAATTTTGCTAGCAGTCATAAGACGGAGAAGAATTAGCAACCTACCTGAAGGATGACCTAGGAACATCGAATTAACTTGTTCATATTATGATTCTCTTATTTTAGAACTTTTTGTTCATATTCATCTCATGATTGTTTTTCAAATTAATTTGTCCATATTTATATTATGTTTATTTTTCAAATTATTTTTGTTTATATTATGGTTATTTTTAAAAAATTATTTTTTGTTTATGTGTAAAAAAAATAAATTCTTCCGTCCCCTGGCAGCATGTTCAGACTTTAGCCAAGAATCAAACCAAACGAAAATGCCACCTGTATCTGTATTGAGTAATTGAAATATCCGACAGATGTCTCCCCTAAGGGCAATAATTCTGATTATATATACCAATACATTCAAATGAATTAGGTTATAAATAGGCTTGCAAGCCCATTTTCTTTCTCTTCTCTCTCTAAATAACGGATCAATAACAACCATGAAATAATTAAGGAATTCGAGGGTCGTTGTTTTGTTACCAGTGATGTGTGTTTTAAAGAATAAAACTTATCAATTATATTTCTTGGTATCATTAATTTAACGAGGCCATTACTGTAACAAAGATCATACATTCTGTCATAGCACCGGTGCTAACATCTTACATAAAAACGGGCATGGTAACAGACTAAACAATTTAGAGGCACTAGAAATTAAAAAAGCTGTAAAAACCAAAAATCAGATACTTAATAATCAATAAGACATATCAAGTAGTCCAATATTAGGTCTGTTTCCAATAAACCCATAAAAAAAAAATTCCCAGTTCTCCTTACCTCCTTACCACCATGCCAGTTGATGCTTTGTTTCTCCGGATTTATTGGTATGACCCATTAGTCTACATAATTATCTGGCGGTTTTTCCATTACTTGTGCACTTATGTTAATGTATTTTATGACCGTCTTTGTGTTGCTTATATTTGTATCATGTTGTCTCCCTCAATATTTTGTTATATATATGCACACATTATGTACTTCTTGTTTAGTATTAATTTGTACCCTGATGATGCCTAAGTAAAACGAAACCGGTCGGTTCTTAAATGAATAAATATCGTGGTTTTAAAACAAAAAAGTATTTTATTTTATTACAATAAATATCATTTACCGATTGCATACTACGCACTCGTCAAAATAAAAAATTACTGTTAACAATGTACTAGCTATTAGCTAAGTTCACAACCAGTTATTTTACAGGCCCCTGCCTAGCACCTAGCGGTCAGAAGTAAAACTAGAGCCTATAGACAAAACAGATGTTTTGATTACCAATTGGCTTCTTTGACAGTGTTTGTTTTGATAATTAGCTTGTCAGTGTGTGTTACTTGATTAGGTTATAAAAAGCCTCGCAGAGTGGATTTTTCACTCCTTCTCTCCTAAAAACAGTAACAGGCAGTTATTATGGTCAACTGATCGTTATTAAAAGTGTTTTGTCCGGGTCGGGAATATTTTTAACTCGTAACATTAAATAAAGTTAAAATGCAGTTATATGCAACAAAAACAAAAACCATGCGTCTGTTATTTTGAAGACTTCATCAGCCCAAACAATTCTTAACAATGACTGTGATAAATGTGCATGTAATTAAGAGCAAAATGCCAAACACGCACTATTTAAAATGTCTTGAAAAAGTCAGTGAAGAATTGTCAAATCCCAAACGCCTACCAATAGAAATGGTAGATTTTATATTAATATATTTTTTTAGCCATCTCAAGTAGCCAAAGAGCCACGTGTGAGCTAGCGGGTCACAGTTTGCGACCACTGGCCTAGTGTAAAGACGCATTTCGTTCCATCAAGTTTAACAAATTAAAAAGTTTTTCAAATAATTTCTCAAAAGAAAACCCAATATTTCGAAAGTGTTATAATTATTTCTAAACACGATACCTTTTTGAAATATGAAAACATTAAAGCTCCGCAGAGTGCAGACATTAGCGGGGTGAAGAAGAAGTTACTGATACAGTACTTTACACTGCACTGTGTACAGTGTGTATATAGCAATGATCAACACTTCCTCACCTCTCCTCTCTCCCCTCTCATCCTCCAAGGAGCGTTATATTGAAAGTTATGCTGTCGTAAAGTTCGAGCTTTGCAGTATTAAATTCGCAACCTGCCCCTACAAACTACTGCAAAATTGAAGAAGCTTAATATTTAATATGGATAAATAATATGAATACATACCGCTCCAATTTCATGAACCAGCTGAACTATCGTCGGTATCGCATATTTATAACCTCAATTAAATTTAATACCCTTTATTCCATATTTATTAGAGAGGTAAGCAGATATATACGTAAGTAGGTGCTATAGCTTGTTAGTACGCCATGTGTTGCCTGATAAAACACGGCTTGTTTGGATGTGAATATAAATCGCATGATATTATTATTGTAGGCATTTCGAACAGGGTATTGAGCTAATTATAAATAGCTTATAAACACCACTGTACAGTTTACATTACGCCACTGCCAAAGCTTTGACATATTATATCCATCATATTTTATGATTTTAAATTGACGCATTGTATTTATGAAGTATGATTTATTGCATCATTAAAACCGATTGTTCAATAAAGATATGTCAGTAAACCAATGATTGATCCGAAAATAAATTTGAGTTTGAAATAAAATACGCACAATGTTTTGTGGCTTATTTATAATCTGAAATGATTTTTGTTGTTAATGTTTTAAATGCAAACATGCCTAATTGAGGTAATTTTCAACAAGTATTTATGGTATATTTAGGTTCTACTTAGTTTCACTCTTAGATTTTTCTTTCTATTACGTAAAGGTATCAAAAATATATTATTTTTGTAAATATCTGCTTATGAATGTGTTATGTTTAACATTTGACAATCCAACATCGATAGTAAATTATACAAAATGATTTTTTTTTGTTTTAACTCACTTTATTTTACTATGTATGTCGACCGGTTTTGGTTGTTCCCAACCTTCTTCAGGACAATAAATATATAAACTTGTATATTTATTGTCCTGAAAAAGGTTTGGAACAACCGAAACCGGTTGACATATATAATAATATAAAGTCGTTTAAAACAAAAGACTTTTTCATTTTGTATGATGTCAAGCCACAAAGTGTTTGCTTTATTCGATAATTTGATAGTTAATTAGTTAAAATATATTTAATCATTTGAAGCAGATGCTTTGTGATGTGATATTATATTTTAAAATAAAACAATAACTTGGTAAACCCCTCTTTTATTGTATATTTAAATGAAAATGTAATGCCAACCTGGTTTCTCTATAACTGTAGCTTATTCAGGGCAGTACAATATTTTACGCAAATCTACAACATAGTAAATATTGATTTTTAGATTTTAGTATAGAGTTTTACCTGAAAAAGCTACGGTTATAGCGAAACCTAATCAGCATGAAGTATAAAAAATGAAATTGGTGTTTCACAAGTTAATGTTTTAATTTTAATTAAAATATATGATATGATATGTAGAAGTTAAATTTAAATATAAAAATAATATTAAAAATGATCCTGATAAAAAAGTGACAAGCGTGCCAACCTGATAAAATATTAGTCATCCGGAATATACCGAGAACACGTGCTCTCTTCCTAATACATATCATGACAGAAAGCGACAGTATCAGTACGTCAAATTCAATATGTGCATTTGTATGAACACGTGTTACGCCGTCCTCATTAAACATTTTAGGAACTCTTGCAATTCATTCGTTATAGGCCTGCAGTCCCATTTTTAACAGGAAATCGAATAATACAATCAAATTTTTAATGAATTAACAATATTTCACATCGGTTAATTTTATCCGTGTAATGATTTATTATAAAAGGTTTCAGTGGGTTAAAATAAACCATAATAATTTAAGAAATAAAATCAACTTTTATAGTTTGAATAATAACGTATGCAAATTTCACAAGATATATCCACTAACTAATTTTTTTATTTGGTACAATATTTTTTACATTTCAAAATTTTCCAGTAATGTTGGCTTCACTGGGTGGCTTGCCCGTGCTGAGGCCTTCATTTTATAATATGAAAATATAATCTACATAATACATTTAAAGAGAAAATAATACATTTAAAATATAATCTTGTGTGTTTGTGAGTGATGTGTGTTTATATTGGTTTTGTGTGTTACGTGGAGGTTTTATTTTTATTTTATGCTATGACATTTTGGTAATATTTTCTTTTTTGTTCTTTAATCCATTTTGAAATTTTGTGTGTGAATTTATTTTTATTTTCCTCAATTTTAATTTTTAGTTTTACTCTGTTTAATGCTTTTATAGCATGGTATTAGTAGTGTCTTTGTCCAAAGCTTGAATTTACTGTCGGAGTTTTTATGTTTTCTTTCTACGCTTGTCTAACTGATCTGTTAGTGTTAATTTGTGTATGTTGAAATTTATTTTTTTTGTCAAAAATGTAGTTTAGTAGTTTTTTAACATATAATTGGCGTATATCTTGTACATCACAAATGTTGAATATTTGGTCTGTATCAGTCAGTCTATGTTTTTTTAGTATTAACTTTAAGATCGTTTTCTGTGCGGTTTCTATGTAATTGATAGCCGAGTTTGTTGCTCCTCCCCAAGCAATAATTCCATATTCTATATAGAATAAAGAATTTATTATTATTATTATTATCGATTGGCAGAGTGCAAAATATATTGTTTTCAATTGTTTTATTTTATATATGTTTCTTATGTTTAGGAAAATGTGTATTGTTTTGAGAAGTTTATTTGTGATTTGTTTGATGTGATGTATCCATCTATAATAATATAATGTGTTCATTACATGTTCACGGTAACTCCATTTACACAAAATAGCACTATAAATTATACTATTGATTTAATAAACATAATCAGTGACTTAACATGCATAATAATATAATCTACATGACTTGTGACAGAAACAACGTACAGGGGAAAGGTTGTACCTTTTTTAATGTCACGGTGATGTTGAATTCATTGTCTAATGTGTTTGTTAGATGTTTGTCCTAATATTAATATTGGTGTCTGAATAACTTGGGATGATTCCTTGATATTTATAAATTTAATGCATAAAATACATAATATGTTGTAGTAAATATATAATTTGTGGAGAATTTGCGGAAAACACGAACATTTTAGGAATTTCAGCAATTTAAACAGCATCGCCCGCGGTGAGACCGAAGTTTTAATTGTATACGTGACGGATACAAGTTGCTGTATGTCGCGCTTCTGAATGCATAATTCCTAAAGTTTACCAGATAAAAGTGAACTTGTGGAGAAGATAAAACTTAGCAGCGGAAATGACAAGCGCTTCCGTCTCCGCTAATATTTCGAGATACTCTCTCTCCTCTCCTCTCCTCTCTTAACACCAGATTTCTTCCTGAATCTACGCTTCTTTAAAACTGAAATACATACTTACTAGGTCACTAGCAAATGATTTTACTTGAATTTGAAATTTTTTTACTTAATTTTTTGTTATTTTTACTACAGAGCGAAATAAATTATTTAGTGATAATTGATTGTAGGAGCCATCAGACCGATAGAGAGGATGTAATACGCTAATATTGATTTGATTTGTAAAAAGGAGGGTGGTCCGCCTGATTGACGATCCGTTGTTCGCAGACCGATTGCCATCTCTAATGCACAGACGCAATGTGGGCACGCTGAGTCTGTTCTACAGGTATTTCCATCAGCATTCATCCCGGTGCACTTGTGCAAGTGCGTGATACTCGACAAACGCGTGCGGAACACGTGTTCACAGTTGATGTTGGCTTCGTGAGAACGGTTATTTTCTTCGTTTTTGTGTATGTAGGATCGTATGTGGAACGAGCTACCAGCATCTGTTTTTGCTCTTTCATATAATACGGACCATTTCAAGACCCGCATTAATAAATCTTTTCATACAGCACCTACCTTAACCCACCTCACAAAGCTGCCCAATCGAAGGGCGACATAGTTCCCCTGCCTTTAAACGTGAGGGATCAGATAAAAAAATAATGTTTTATTTAATAAAACTCACAGCGACAGCAACGGCTAATAATTCATCAATCACGCTAATAAAAATCAAATGTTTATTTAGTAGCCTCGTAATTGTAAATATAAATAAATGGGACGTTTGGGGTGCGCAAGTAATAAATACTAATTAATCTTTGTAAATACAATGTCATATCGATAATAACATAATATCCTAGGAATTTGACTGTACGGAGCAGATAAAAAATGTGGATGAGTGAAATCCCTTGTCACAAAATTTGTAAAACATTGTTTTCTTACGTTGTTGGCGCAAAGCGACTATTTTCAGCTAGCGACCATATTTTTATAACATGCAATGAAGCTTTTGAAAAGTTATTTTAGCTGTTAAAAAATAAAATACGTCAAATTGTATTACAGCATTTATTTACATTTTCATTGCCTTATCTTATAAACAACATTTTCATGCCTCTACAACTTCAATAGCTATCTCATATAACGCTAATGTAAAACAAACCAGATAATTTTCAACTTACATCCCAATAAAATGTTGTTTATTCGGCAAGTCGTCCTTTAAATTGTCGGGGAATCCATTAACCACATGAGCTATGGTGGCGCAAGTTCGAACAAACTTTCAGTGTACGATTTGCTCAACATGAACTTGATTCGTGTAAACCCCTCGGAACTGGATCTGCACACAACACAGGATGCAGAAACAAGCAGCGCCTCGGGACCACTTGGGATCGGAGGCCAATAATGTTTAAGTCAGTCGAGAGGGGGAGGGCGTTAAAGGGGGTGAGGGTGGCTGGCTAGTGTCTCTAGCCCTCATGCCGAGGACCGGCAAGTCCGAACCTATTGGGAAATATCTCGCTGAAGGAAACTGTCTTGGATAGTTTGGGAAGTTAAGCAGTTACCTTATACAATTAGCGATGAACGCGAAGTTTCTTGTATGCGCGGCTTCCAATTAAACTCCCCGTGGAGATGGTTTACCTGCCGCTTTAGTCGATCCAAAAGCAAAATGGTTTCTCAGATATTAAACGCTCTCAACAAAAACACAGTGGGTTCCGCCAGCGTTCTTTGGAAAACAATCGGTTAAGAACGGTAGAAGCGATTGATAATCGATGGCTATTGAAATTATAAACGTAATAAATATAACAAATAAATATTTTATATTTTATAAAATTATTATAAATATTTCATATTTTATAAAATTGAAATTATATTTTATCAATACTAATTGACCTTCAAAAATCTTTCGATTTATTTATTATTTATTTATTTCTATACATACATTACAGTGTCTACCAAATATTTACATTTGTATATAATACATAAATTTAGAACTGTTGTTAATTTGGTGTTTTATGCTGGGTGTGAGGTAGGTTTGAGTAGGTGACACTGTGGTGGGTAATGTTATATGTTTCGTGAACACCTCACTAGGAGAACCTGTGCTGAGGTGTTTGCGTGGTTTTGATTTAATGGTACATGTATTTATGTGTATTGGTTAAATTTTCTTATATAAGTGTAAGCTGAGATTTTAAATTATTATTTTTTTTTAAATGGTTATTGTACATTGTTATTTAAAGAAAAAAGGAAAAAAAAATATTTACACCCATATATACATATGGTGTATGTGTGTATGCATGCATATATATATATATGCATGCATACACACATATAGTAAACACATGCATACATAGATACATACACATTCATCAATGATTATGTTTGGTTTGGTGTTATAATGTTTTGTATAAAATGGATATCTTGTTTTTTGATCCAGGCTGTGATCAGTTTTTTGTGAATGTTTGTGTATGTATTTCCCATTAGTAGTAGTTTCAGAGTGGTGGGCATACAATTAAAAAGTTTTGTAGCGTAATACTGGAAGTGTCTTTGTCCGTGTGTGGTGTATGTATATTCGATACAGTAAGCCATGACATACTTCTCAAGAAACTCGAGAAAATTGGTTTCTGGTCCTTCTCTTAATCTATTCAAATCATATCTTAGCAATAGAAAGCAATTCGTTAGCATCAATAATCAAAATAGCAACCACTTACCAATAAACTACGGAGTTTCGCAAGGATCCATACTAGGACCACTTCTGTTCCAAATTTATATAAATGATATCTCCCAATTAGATTTAAACGGTGATATTTTTTTATATACAGATGATACTGCAATTTTTTACTGGGGTAAAGATTTAAACATCTTACTAAAAAAACTACAAAAAGTGACTTACACAAAATTAACAGTTGGCTCCAATCAAATATCCTAACAATGAATGTTAAAAAAACAGGAAACATGATTTTAAGCTCAACTCGTAAAATAATTCCTCCTCATGTACCCTTAAAAATTGAATATAACAACCTGCAAATCCTGATACAGGAGAAATATATTGGGGTGTGCATTGAAAAACACTTAACTCTTAAACAGCATATTCAAGATATTAAAGATAAAATCACCCCCTTAATTAGCGTATTTAGCTGGATATCGATGGCGTCGTACACTCACATTTAAACTACTTGATTGAAATCTGGGGAAATGCATGTGAAACATATATAAGTGAACTACTGGTAACACAAAACAAAGTAATCAAAAAGCTTTTTCATTTCAAACCTAGAACATCAACAAAAAAATTATATATGGAAACAAAATATTAAAATTAAGAAAATTATAAGAATATAATACATGTCTCCTTATTCACAAAATAAATAATAAACTCATACATACAAATAAAGAACTCATTAAAAAGTCCCAAGTACACACACACTTTATACGACAACACGATTAAATACATTTAACCCTAGAAGCCTAATCTATTTTATAGGTACATAAAGCCTTAACATACGTCTCAGAGGCGTGCACATGTAAATGACAGCCTGTTGGCCAAAATATACTTACTTATGCCCTATTCTTTAATGGAAAGTTAAGGTTGGTATATAAACTAATAATAAAACACAGTTTTATCAATGAAAACTACTATCACGGGTATTTAATACAACGAATCAAATCATTATGCTTATATTCAAACAAAAAAATCATCTTCTTAAATATCAACTTAAACATTTGTTTTTTTTTAATAAATTTATATTTTTTTAACATTAATTTCTTATTCACAGGGCAAACATTAAAAGTAATCATGCTTTTAATTACAAGCTTTACTTTTAGAGCAATCTACATAGACATCAACTTTGTGCTCAGAAAATACTGACTTTTTGCACTTACAGCACACTAATTTCGACATTCTATTTTTTTAGCAGCAAAAAGCTCAGTATTTATGTTTGTTTGGGCTCTGGTTCTCGTGCCTGAAGTTTATTACCTGAATCAGTAGGTTTCGCGAGAATTTGGCTTATATTTTGTCTTTTTGTCTTTATAAGTCGGAGTTTCAAGTCTCATCTCCATCCAAGGCTTAACCGAATCTGTGCTGAGTTGTTTAATGAATTGTTTTTTGTTTGATGGTTTATTTGATCATTTTGTAGCAATAAATTACAGCAGAATTGACAAAAGCCATGTTCAAGATGCCATAGAATACAGTCATTGACCATCTATTAGTTTTGCGGCTGCACCACATTGAGGAGCACATTTGATCAAATTTATCTACTCCTCCTTTTGTTTGGTTCTAGAAATGAATCATGTCTGGTTTGCCCCTTGAATTATTGATTATTGCATTTTCATCACAAGATAAAAGGTGAATCATATTCGCAGGTGGTTTGTACGATAGAAGTGTCAGAGGGCCATCAAAACAAAACGTAGAATTGCCAACAGGTCGAGATATCGAGTTCTTCAATTTTTTTGTGAATTTCCCGCTTATTTGATCGAATATTGACCAGTAGATTTAATTTATAATTTGAGCTGGTCCTCGAGAGGTGCGGACTTTATTCATAGCTGAAGTTCTGTGCGATGATTGACCCCTATATGTTGACCAAACATCCCGCGTCTATTCTTACCGCGAAGAGTATTTGTAGGAACACGATAATTTTGCCCTGAGTTGGCAGATTGCAAAGCATGAGCAGCATCAAATGCTAGGTGAGCTTTTGAAATTTTGAGTCGGCTTCTTCAGTGGGAGCAGATTCTTGTAAAGGGAAAGCTTCTTCATTTACATAATTATTCTCATCTTCGCTTTGAATGTCGTCCAAACAGGCTGTCCTCGTCTTCAGGAGCTGATTCTCCCAGAGAAAGACTATCTTCTTAGTGTAAGATTTTCAAAATATCGTTACTGTTTAATATATTAGACCATGACATATTGGTATCTGAAACAATGCCAAAATAAACATAAAATGGATGAAAAATTGACGAAAGTAAAAACATATAATCTTAGTTAAAAGTTACACAAAGCCTAAACATACGTCTCGCAGGCGTACTTTACCTCAAAAACTCAAAAATGGCTGGACTTATCTTAGTGATGCAGGTACCATCGGCGAGCTTCTGTCGGCCACTGAGTTGGTTAAAGACCACGAGGCGCTAACTTCAACCGTTAGAAAGAGAAATAGAATTTAAGATTGTGTGTACGCCTCGCAGGCGTAGATAAGGCTTCTAGGGTTAAACACCATACATACCCCTTTCAGGCCTGAATTTTTTTTTTCTAAAATCACATTTTTTTTGCAGTTATCTTACAAAACGGCCTTATAAGGCAGATGCAAAAAATAATAAAAAAAATCCTAGCTATCCCCAAGGTCATATACTACCCCTGCACGATCGTGACGTTTGGGCTAGAACTCTACTAATGCACGGTCGTGGCGCTGTTAGAATTTCGGCTTTTTTGTGCTTGTTTAGCAGAAATAAAATTCGGTTTAGCAAAAATAACATTTATTATTTAGGTAATCACATAATACATTTTATAATCATAGTAACAAGATGTAAGAATAAGTCTTCAATGTGTTTGTGTAGCTAGAATTGAGATCTGACAAAAAATATTCTCCACGCTTAATTAATAATAAAAAGACTGCTATTTTTCAATCAGACTTGAAAATAGCGATATTCAATCTTATTTTTTGTGATAAACTGCAAAGCAATTTTTTTTCCTTGAAAGGCAGAGATACGCATCGCACTTTTCACACCTAATCTTTGACCTGCTTTTACAATTTTCCATTCTGCAGGCACGAGGATTTTCAATCTCGTCAAAACATGGAAGATGGTCATAGCCGTCGTACCTTTTAGCTTGAGAGGGTTGGTTCGATCGCCTATACTTCACATTTGGCTCTAAATTTTCAACAGCCTCACCATCACTCTCGCTAATCCTCCTTTGGCGAATAGGTGCGTTGGTAAGTCCATCTGCAACTTGCATGCGAAACTCCAACAAGTCCATAACTTTGTTGCCTGGAACCCCAGCTGCCGCACAATCTAATTTATATAAGCGCCACGCGTTGGAAATGGCCAAGTCAAAGAAATGGAGTATGACTTTTAGGGTCCATTTCCTTGTCTTCATAAATGTGCGGTAGTATTCAATAGACTGATCGAGAATGTCAACGCCGCCCATGTGTTGATTGTAATTAGCGATTACTTTAGGAGCGGTGACATCAATGAAAGCTGAACAATTTTTATTCCAGCGTTTCACAGTTACTGTTTCGTCTGCAGATGTGCAATTTGAGGAAACTAGTACAGATTTGTTGTCCATCCATTTGACAACTACCACATCGTCGCTCACGAACTGCTGAGATTCACCGCGCTGCATATGACGATCTTGTTTAAAATCTATGCTTTTCCGCTCAGGTATTCGATTCATCATTAGCGTACCTGTGCCGTGCAGTCCCATAGCGTTCAGTTTTTCAAGTAATGGTATGGACGAGAAGTAGCGGTCAAAATAAATGCAACTTCCTCTTGGAATGCTTTTCGAAAGATGCAATATTATCGATGCCCCAACTCCTAATGATCTGTCTCCAATCGGAGTGCTAGCACCTCGATAGACTTCAAAATCAATCATGAGCCCATCGTGAGTTGTAGCCACGAAAGCTTTTAGACCTTGGGGTCGTGGCTTAGTTTTGATGACTTGTCGCAGCCCACGCGGGCATACACCACTAAAAGGGATCATTTGCTCATCTATAGAATAAAATCCCGGCTGCCTTTCCAGTCTATCACATGCTTTTTTAACCTGGTTTAGTACAGGTTGTACCTTCCAAAGTGTGTTGTTATTCCCTGGTGGAGGTGTATCACTGTCAACAACGTGTAACGCTGTACGCAGAGTCTTGAATCGGTCTCTGGCCATTACGTCCGCAACTAAGCCCAATCGCATTCCTTCTCGCCAGTACATGTACATCCGCGGGTATGGGATGTATCCCATGATAAAATGAATTCCTATGAGCTTCTTTAACTCCACGACATTCGTATTTAAAATACGGCCAGTGTGGCGCATGTAATAGTTATTGGTACACATGGCAGAGTGTTCGAAAAACTCGTCGTCAAAGTAGTCTTCAAAATATTTATTTGGTTCTCGAATTACTCCTGGGTCGTCACGCTGCGGGTAGCTGTGTCCTTTTTGGTTAAATGGCACCTGTCTCCAAAGTCTTCTTCTAACTGGGCCGGCGCTTCTTTGGCCTACAATCCTGCGTGGGAGTTGAGATGGGGTCGGTATTGGTGGAGCTTCTTCATCAACATGGTCATATGGCATTTGGGGAGGCAATTCTTCATCGTCATCCATGCCATCCACTTCTGAATTGTTGCCATCTCCTATCAGTTGCAGTACTAAATCACTATTCAGCTCCATCTCTGCAAAAAATGTGAATAATAGTGATCAAATCAACGAAGTATTAGTCAATAACAAAAACTGCCTAAAGTCACGTTAGGCCTAACCGTCACGATCGTGACTCCTGATCCAAAAAGTGTGATTCTATTTACAAATCTCAAGTTTTCAATGTAA
This sequence comes from Hesperophylax consimilis, assembly GCF_061612785.1. Taxonomy (NCBI): domain Eukaryota; kingdom Metazoa; phylum Arthropoda; class Insecta; order Trichoptera; family Limnephilidae; genus Hesperophylax; species Hesperophylax consimilis. Next base: position 4,338,695 of record NC_142840.1, on the reverse strand, counting down.
ATACTTGTAAAATACAACCACCGGCATTAAAACAACAAACTAATAACAATTGCATGATGTATCAATTAAAAAATGTACAAAATAACATCACTTACGTCTACCGCTCTCATCGGAGAAAAACACTGCCATCCTGGTCGCCTCACTAATATCAACTGGCCGGGCGATGACGGGAACAATCTAAATTAGTGGGTAGCTAATTTTGTGCACTATCGTTTGCCGTCGTCTTCGTTCCGAAAAGTTGATTAGGCGAAGCGCGGGAATTTTTTCATTGAATATGCACGCTCGTGTTGGAGCGTCCTTAAAGGGATACTCATTATGGCAAGCAATCCATTGGTTACGAGGAGAGCAACATATATAATTGCCTCCCAGACGAAACTAAAAATGAAAAAAGTGTAGGTACATTTAAAACAAATTGTTCAGTTTTATGTTCAATCAACAATACAATGAAAGTGAATAATATCGTTGTGTAATATGTTTATGTGTAATATTCGTTATTTCTAGTTAAATATGTGAAAATGTAATTTTCTTTTTATCTAGAATAAAAATGTATATATATAAGCAATAATAATTAGCCTGAAACAATAAATGCCGCTAACGGGAATTGAACCCGCACTTTCTGATTGCCGGTCAGGTTCACGGAACCACTGTGTTACGTCAGCTTATTTTTAACCGCCAAATAATTCAATAAATACTAATACTGTTTTTTTTCACCGGAAAACAACCAACTTTATGTTTGTAGGAAAGGTATCGTTAAATACTTAATTTGCAGGTGGCGTCGAGATATATTATATGGTGAAATATTTTGATTTTTCATATACTATTATTTTTTATTAAAGGTAATCAATCATGTGTTTAATTTATTAAAGTTAAATTCCCGTCGGCGGCATTTGTTTTTTTTTGAAAGATTTTTATAATTTATATTTGTGTTTCAAGTATTTTTTTGCTTAGGATAATTTGTTATCTTTTGTGCTTTGCATAAAACCTTGTCTTATAAAAAATCGTAATAAATATGTTTTGATTTATTTTGTTAGTGCCTGGAATATGAATAGGCACAGTTACAAAAATATTATGCATATTTTTAGTTTTAAACTTTAAATTAAATTTTTCATTTACTTCCAATGATTTTTACTTTTAACTTATTTTTTTTTATTTTTCGTTGCTTTTTGATCTTTTCTATACTGCCAGTACAAATTTCAATGTATTTGTACTGGCGTCGAGGGGAGTCCGCACAAGACTGAAGATTTGGGCGCCGGTTCCAAACCGTGTCTTCAACCGATGAGAATGCTCCTTTACAGCCGATGATGATGATAGTAGTGTAAATTGATGAAAAATCTGCCTCCCGCACCCAGTGCTTGGTGAATATTGGGTACTGGGTGTGCTTTCGTCTCTGCTCGCTCCTGGCGTTGGCGGTTTTCCAGAGTAGGGCCGGCGGATCTTGAGGAGGTAACACCAGAAGGTTTGGAGCAGAAGACTTGGCGAGGTGAGGCAGATGGTGGGCAGGAGTCACTTGTAGATAATAAAACGCTTGGTTTCGGTGGTAAAGATGAACTAATTTTTATTTTTTGTGTGGCTGCTTATATGCAATAAGCATGACTCGCACCCGACATTGGGCTGTGAGTCAAAAAGTGGTGGGGGATTCTATCCGCGCCAGTAATGTGTTTATATGCCCCGGCAAAATGTCGCATATTCATTTTGCCGGTAGCATAGCCGAAGGTAGTCGCTTAATTTTGCGAGTTTGAAAAGATTTTGAAGGCTTACATGAATAACAATTAGATAGTTTAAATGCATAGTAGTTATAAAAATGTGTATCTTGCCAATTAGATTTTTAGTTTGCCAAGATACGACAAAAAATAAGAAAAGTTTGTAAATAAAAGTGTAAAAATGATCTTGAAGCGATCAAATTTGTAAAATATTGTTAAGTTAGTATTTTTCTCAGGTCTCCCGTAACATAACGCTCAGAAAGAGATAAGATTCACTATGCTACAAGGTTCCTGGATTTTTGTAAACGCAAAAAAGGTTAAAATTATTGTACAAAAATGGTTATACATTTATATGTGAAAGACAGCATTTTTAATATCTCCTCAGTGATAGCACATAGCAAATAGTGTTTATTTAACTACCGCCGAGGAGATGTACAAGTAAAATATAGACATTTTCAACATTTAACCCTTAAATGCATGATTTATTATTTTTTATGGAAAAAAATATATTTTGTAGATATTAACATGCATATGCAAGGAAATATAAAGAATTTTTTTTTTTTAATTTCTTAATGATATTTGATTAAAAAAAATTGTTGCAGATTTACAACACCATGTATTTAATAAAAAAATAATATGAACAATTTACGTATGAAAAAAAAAATAAAAAAACCTAAAAAAAAATCTCATAACTAATAAGTGTACCGGAAAAATACGAGTTATTACATATAAGTATTGTATTATTGTATCCACTTACCTAAGAAAATCAAAATAATAACAGCAAAACCAAACTGTAATTCTAACCTCCAACCAATTTTCGAGAATCTTCACTTTGTTAAAGAAAGAGTGACTCTTGACATTCGTGAAAGAAAAAAAAGGTGATGCCACTCGATAAAATATATTACCGTGAACTTGATTATTCTAAAACGGCATGCATTAAGTATACACCAAAGAGTTAAAGGTGGTTTGAACGGTATGTTGCAGTTTTGCAACAGTATGCATTTAAGGGTTAAAAATTGATTTTTCCTAGTAAATTTTACATAGTAAAATGTTGAACATCTATCCGCTCGGCAGAGATAGACGCGCGATGCGGTATCGACGCCGTTCGGAGACAAAATTTTCAGGCCGCCTTGGCCGAAAATGGGAACAAAATGACCAGTGGCGGGGAGTAATGATTTCGCCAGTGGCGTGGGGTAGGCACATTTTATAAATGTAAAACATATTTTTATGAAATTAAATAATGTGGCCAACAACGTCCGTTACAGTATTTCACGACGAAAAAACGGTTTTTGTAATGTTTATCATTTTTTTTTTAAAGATTCATTTTTGTATGTGATTGCGATGTTACTGGAGTCAGTGGATCTAAGTCAAATCATTTTATTTTCATGTAATGGAGGATGGAGAAGAGGAAAATTTTAGAAGTACTCATCTGGTTGGTCAGGTCTAGGGGTTAAGCACATTTAAATCGATACATTTAGAATATTGAATCTTTAGGCGTAACTATCGACGATTTTATACAGTCTTCCCGAGCAACGATGCACTATTGATATCCAGACCAATGTCGATAACGCATAAAATCAGACCTCGATATACGCTGGCAACAATGGCGCATCTTTCTATGATTTTACATTGCTAAACGTCAGACGGCTACGTATAAGTTAAAAATACAAAAAAATGACAACTAACGAATTGAAATATTAACTTTGATAAACATTAGTAGTCCGCGTGTATTTTTTGATACTAAAAATGAAATTAATTAGTTCATGGGTTAATGACCCCATACCACCATAACTTACAACTTTAGTTTCTTAAGTTAGAACGGAATCAATTGATCGCGTCTTAGATGAATTAATTAAGTCTATAAATTGACATAATCAAAACATTTTCATATTGACAGCTTATTCGACACCTTGGAGGCAACGCTAAAAGTAGTGGCTTTTGTCAACCGACTGTCGGAATTATATTCAGCCGTGCACGCAAATATCGCTAACTGACCATAGATGATGGATTTCGTAAAGATCGTATTTTACATTTTTTAGGCAACTTTATGCCAAAAACATACTAACATACCTCTTCAAACACAAAACTACTTTTGACAATATCCAAACTGCTCGTGATACTAGAACCAAAGGACATAATTTCTTACAAATCCCTTTCGCTAAAACAACTTTTGGCCAGAGAAATTTATCATTTATTATTATTATTTATTATTTTGTATCTTTTTCACAGTGTCATTTAATGTAATGAAATATTTTATGTATCAAAAAATATGTTAACATTAATTCATGTATCAAATACGTCTGTCTCGACACAGGTTTATCCTAGTGAGACAGACATCGAAAAAAAACCTGTAAAAATACTTTATATTGATAATAAAAAAAGAAAAAAATTAAAAAAAAACAAATGGCTTTATCGATCTTTTGTGCTAGACTACCCTGATAATAAACATAGCTACAGACCTTTTAAGCAAAGTTGCGATTGTAAAAAGTTTACACTCTTACTAGGACAGTACTAAGAATGAGAATGTCTACCATGCTTCTCTGGAATAAACAATTTACTCAATATCGTATGACAGTTTAATTTATTAGAAAGTTTTCCTTACTCAAGTGATGTAACAACTTTAGGTAGAGTTCACGTTACACATGACTTTATTTTTTAATTGATTCTCACATAATATAAAATTATAAATGATGAATTTGATAGTCTAGAATTACTTGCACTGATAAGTTTTCGGATTTGACAACTTCTAGTACTAGAAGTCGGGATTTGTTTCAGTGCAGAAATTCTGAGACTAACTACCAAATGTTTTCCTAACTGCCAAGAATACTTATGGAGGGAAATAACTATACCGAGTGAGTGGACATTTATTTATTTATTTAAACCCCCATTGGGCTTTTACATACATTGTTATTAGTGTTATTACATTAACTATGTGACATTTAAAAGTTTACGTACATATATAAATAAAATAGTTATTATAACTGTAGTACATAAATGTTTTACAAATAATACAGAATACCATTATGGAGAACAGTTTTTTTTTTTTTTTACTTAGAAAAATAAATGGATTGAAATTAATCAGCATTTATAGGGACTTAAAATCATATTCGAATTGTTATTTAAATTACAATATTAATTTGTAAAGTTAAAACATATATATTAAAGTTAAAAAGTCATAAAAGAAAAGAGTGAAAAAACAGAAGCTAAAAAATGGGTTTTTCACTATGGAGTGGATAAGTCATACATTTCAGCAAAGTGTTTATGTAGATTTCGTTTAAGCACTGCTACGGAATCTCTAAATATATCAACAACATTACCAAATTTATTACCAAAATTTTGTATTCGATTTAACGATATGTGCGCTTGATAATTAGATTTGAAATTGTCACAGAAAAAGGTGGAATTTTATCTCGTATTTTTGGAAGGTACAAATAATTTTATTGTGGCAAGAATTTCAGGGCTGTCGATTCTATAATTAATAATTTTATTTAGTAGAACAAGGTCGGAGATAATTCGCCTATCTGACAGCGTAATCAAATTTAGTTGATGCATGAGTTGGATATAATTTATATTTTGGATTGGAATATTCAGTTTAAAGTTAATAAATCTTAACAATTTGTGTTGTACCCTTTCAATATTGTTGGAATGTACTTTATAAAACGGGGACCAAATAGGCGAATTATACTCTACTTGACTTCTTACTAAAGATGTGTACAGTGTGTTCAAACATTCTAGTGACTTGAAGTCACATGCGGTTCTACATATAAAACCAAGCATTTTTAGGGCTTTATTTGTGATTTCATTTATATGCGGATTGAATGTTAACTGTTCATCAAATATAACACCCAAGTCCCTGATTTGAGTGACAGCTGTCAATTTTACATTATTAAGCGAATATTCATAAATTGTATGATTTCGTATTTTACAAAAACGAATGGCCTGACATTTTTTAATATTAAGAAACAGAGAGTTGATGATGCACCAACGATATAGTTTATTTAAATTAAGTTGCAAAGTATAACAATCGTCTAAACTGCGTATTGTTTTATATATTTTCAAATCATCTGCGAAAAGAAGAACTTCTACATCTTTAAATATGCTAACAATATCATTAATAAATAACAAAAAAATAATTGGTCCCAGGTGAGACCCCTGAGGGACCCCACTTGTGGCTTCGAAAATGTAAGATTCCACAGATTTTATTTTGACACATAGCTCTCTTTTACTAAGATAACTATCAATCCAACTTAACAGATTACCCTTGATACCCAACATACTTAATTTTTGTACAAGGATATGTCGCCTAATTTTGTCAAAAGCTTTGGAAAAATCAGTATATATTGAATCCACTTGATGCTTCAAGGCAAGAGAATCAGTTATGTAATTTTCGTATATGATCAAGTATATTGACGGCCGGCGTGGTCTAGTGGTATACGCTTTTGACTACAGATCCGAAGGTCGCGGGTTCGAACCCGGCGTGCGCAAATAAATTTTATTTGATTAATTTGTGTTATTTCACAATTAATTAATTTAAAATAATATATAGTATATTTGCGGCACGTTCCAGAGTGGAAGATACTCTCAGTATCGCCCTGGTGTAAGACCACCATTCAGAATTGAAACGTTGCTTGAAATGGCTTTAGCCGTGTTTGGTGACCAGATCTGAATAGCCAGGTACTTCCCCACCTTCCTCTTCCCCATCTCCCTCCCCTCCCCAATACCCTCAGCCTCACAACATACCCCAATTGGGGATGCCATAGTCTCACTGGCTCCAGACGGGAGCAGTTGGGACTCTTGTGCGGTAATACTGTAAAAAAAAAAAAAAAAAGTTACTTAGGGTGGATTTACCTGTGATAAAGCCATGCTGGTTGGGTACAATAATATTATTAATTTGTTTACATATTACATCTAGGACTAACGATTCAAATAGTTTGGGAATAGCGGACAATATACATATTGGTCTGTAGTTTGATATATCGCTTTTATCTCCCTTTTTATGAATAGGCGTAAGATAGCTTTTTTTCCACTGTTTTGGAAAACACCCTGACGACAAAGACTTATTAAATAGTAAAAATAATGGATAAGTCAAACTGCGAACACAAGATTTTAAATATATTGGAGGGAAACCATCCGGTCCAGCGGATTTATTAGTATCTAATGCTTTTATAGCCTTTTCTATAGCATTTATTTCAATAAAACAATGGTTTAGGTTAAGTGATTCTTCAAGTGATATATCATTTGGGATTTCATTATCAGTAATATTATCATCATAAACACTTTTGAATAAATCTGCAAAAAGATTGACAATGCCTTCGGTATTATCCGCACAATTGTTATTCAGATACATAATATTTGGTAAACTACAATCATCTTTCGACATCTTTAATTTATCACTTAACAAATACAAAAGATTATTACTGAGACAGTTTAGTTTAGACAAAGGCGAGCTCTCAGCGTTAAAGCAAACATGCTCAGTAGAAGATTTCGCCTTTGCAGTACCGCAGTAAAAAGGACGCTCTTCCTTTCCTTCTGCGCAACGTTGTACACGTGCGAATTATGGGCAAACTACAAAAAGAGTAGTATAAAAAGACTACGGGTCCAATACAACAACGCCTTCCGCACAGTGTTTTGTCTCCCCAGATATTGCAGCGCTTCCCGTATGTTCACGGAGGGGCGAGTTCCCGTATATGCAGCCTTTATTAGATCCAGGGTGGCAGGAATGAGGGAAAGGATAAGAAGCTCTGGAAATATCCTCACTATGGACGCCCGCCTCACTCCATCCTCCAGCATTGACGCACACTGGAGAAAAATACTAGCACCTAACATAGTCACGGCTCCCTAAAGGCTTCAACTTTCTATTATTCTATTTTTTTATCATTTTATTATATTTTATTTTCAATTTATTCTGTTTTCTTTTCTTTTTCTTTCTGTTCTATCTTTTTGTTTTTGATTATATATTTTGTTTTATCTCTATATGGAATGTGTGGGACTGCACCAACCTCCCCACATACCGGAATAAACACCTTGTTATTATTATTATTATATACCTGTAATTAATATGTACTGTGTTAAAATATAATTTTTACTATTTTTATGTAAAATATCTTTGGAGCCAGTGACAAATAACACCCCAAATATTGCAGAATTTTCGTCCAATGAAAAGTAAAAGCGCATTATTACTATTACCGTTGGTAACCACAAATAAAATTTTCTCTTAAAAAATTACAAATGAAACAAAAATTTAATTTTTGATTATGAAATAATTACATTAATAACTTCTATTCAAGATAATTGATATAGTTACATTAACGATGAGTCATGACCGATGGATCTTTAAAGGAGTATAGTAAGTTATTTTTAACCAAATTGATGCATCGCATTCAATCATTTTCTAAGGGTTATTTATTATTCCTCTCTACGGATTGAAAAATGAAATGAATCATTCAAAGCACGAAAAATTTGCATGAAATATAGCTCTAATAAATTCCCCCTAAAGCAGGAAGCAGGAAGTAGGGAGGAGATATTAAGTAAATGTCTTGAAGAATAGTTTGTAGTTTGACCTCAGGACTTGGTTCAGTGTTGGAATAAATTTGCCTATTTGTCTGGCTCTATTTCCCGGCCCCAAAACGAGTCCCCTGCAGAAGCGAAGCCCCCCAAAGCGAAATATAAAACAATAAACACATCTCCATAATGCGGCATAACTAAGTGTATTCTGTAGGCGACGTGTTAGTGGAACGTGCAAATCTTTCCTTGAAAGAATCAGATCCTCCCTCCATGTATTTCTTTGTATCTTACGCTCGTTCAATAAACATAACAGTACCTACATAGAAGAATACGCAGAATACAATCCAATCTCCCGGTTGATTTTACCAACCGCAGTCCTATACGTTTACCCCTTAAATTTGCGCTCAAAGAAAAAAGCGTGTTTTTATTCAGTAATTCAAAAAGTTAATTAAAAAGCACCACGGGAATTCTGCACCGTAATTTTTTTTATTTGCTTCACGGAAAAAGAATGTTTTGAGGTACGGAATAAGCCGGATTATTTTCTTAAATAAATTATTGTTTCGCCGCCTTAATGGAGCATACGATGACAACAATTTTTTCCTTAGTGCTTAAATCTCAGAGCCAGCTGCTGGCTGCCGCTGCCTTCTGCCGCTGCCTGCTGCCAGTCGTCCCGTGAAAGCCTCGCTGAACCACATTTCCCGTAATAATATTATGCTAAGTAGAGGACTTTTACTGGATGTGATTTTAGGGGAGCGAGCGCGCACTTGTTGAGAGTGTATTTAGCGACGCCCGACGCCCGACGCTCGACGCCCGGCGCCGTTTATTTAACCCCTTAGCCCGTAAAGGTGTCGATTTATCGGAGCCTTGTGTATTTAACAAGGTCTCGCAGCTGCTTATCTGGAAAAAACACGACTCACAGCTTCATAAGAAACACTATTGAACCACCCGTTCGTTACATAAATCTTCTAACTTATATTACTTGCGGCATATTATAATACTGCCGTTTCGTTTCTTTCAAAAACCTTTCCCAATGCTATTAGTTTTTTAAGTACAATTTTTTTTACGAGATTGATTAAATTTATATTTTTAGTCTTTGCCAATCAATTATGCTACCACTTTACATGTTTGTACTGCACACATGTAGGAAATCAATTTACAACCTGATCATATTTATTTGTTGGTCCTGAATTAATTTAACTGTACAAGTTTTAGTCATCATTATTTACTAATACCCCATTAACACCAAACATTACTCATATCATACCTATACTTGTTGGATTAATGATTTGAAATATTAAATAAATACTTTGTTGACTCCTTACAAACAATAAAAATTATTTCATCCTTTTCGCTTATCGTCCTCACAAACGTTAGGTATCAATTTATTTGTCAAGCGCAAATATGGCCGAATAAATTGTGGGAATATTATTTGTCTATTCTTAATAATTTGACTACATAACGCATGACAACACCAGCGATAAAAGCATCATTATAATAAACATATCGATTTTTCCTTTCTAATACATTTCTCATCAATCATAAACATGAAAAAACTTTAAGAAATCTAAAATAAAGCGTTTTAATTTTTAGTTAAAACGTTATATTTAGTTTTGATATATATATGACGTATGTTATAATTGTATCAACAATATATTTAAACATCATCATAACTATCGGCAGGGTTAAACAAATTTAACTACAAAATAAAGTCCTTAAATAACTAATTCATCTATATTCAGACTGGGCCACAGCAACCCGTGGCGGGGTACAGCTAGTCTTCTGTATAAATAAACATAAATGTTCGTTTGTTCAAAATCATAAATCTCCGAAAGTTCTTCACCAATTATTTTGAAATTTTGACACAACGTTGCAATCGAATACGTTTGTGTTTTTATATACCTATATTATAAAGACGTCAATGTGACAGATGAAAACATGCTTTTTTGTAATCTTCTTTTAAAAACAGCGCCATCTGTTGGACATCTATTTTTTTTAGATTCTCTATCCGCACAGACAGACTGAGCCACAGAAACGCGTGGCGGGATACATCTAGTAATTTAAATATTCTAGACGCTATAGACGTTAGCAGTGTGAGCATCACGTTTATGACTCAACATTATCAAATTATTTATATTATGTAACGAGTTTAAACCTCTAGCGATATGTTTTGCGTGCGTACACGTTCCGTCAGATTCATGTGATTTAGTTAATTCCTAGAGAGTGAAGTAATTCTGCGGGGAAAGCGGGTTAAGATTCCCGCGCATGGAATAGTTTTGAATTAAATTTGCATTCTTCATACGGAATGCTTTCGGTTATGTATTATTTAGAAGTGTACACTATTCTTTCCGAATAAAAACACAGTCTCTCTGAATTGCGTGGCCTTGTTGTGGCTGACATTTAACATTTAAGAGATGACAATGACTTTCAACCTACACGAATTTTACAAAAAATTTAACATATTGAAATTTGTATGTGAATTAGAGAAACATTTAAAAAAAGTTAACTTAAACTACAAAAAACATAATATTATAGTAAGTATGCACATACTTTACTGAAATTAATTTCGAATACGTAATGTACCTACGAGTATAATAATTTTAGATTTTGACGCACAAATACATCTGATTCAACTGCAAAATAATAATAGTATTTAAAAAAATCATTAAATAATACACAATCTTCTTATTTGATACATGTACTGCTCGGAAGAGGATTGGAAATGGACGGGAAGGATGGAGGACTAGAGGCAAATGGCGAGGAACCGCAGTCAGTGGAGAACATTTTTGTGGAGGAGGCTAAATCCTACCCAATGACTAATTGAATTTTTCGTATGGGCGAATTCATTGAGTAGTTCTCGAAACACAAACGTGACTGCGCAATGTACAATGTGTCTAGAATTGAGAAAAGATTTCCAATATATTATTATAAGTGGTTTTGAGGATACTTACGTTTTGATATCTCTGTATTAACTTTTTACCGTTTATAAGATGACGCGTTTGTTTTTCGCGTCATCAAATGGGTCAGAAAAGTAACTCTTCTGTTCTTTTTTCTTATTTGACTGAAACGTCCGTGATCATCCCAGGTATTTACACAAAGAACACGTACTTGCCGCGGCCGGTGTATGTCCTGCAATTGTCTGACTGACTTACACGATATGAAATGTTTATAAATGAGATAAAGTCATAGAGTAAATTAATTATCTCGCCGGATATTACTCTAGATAACAATGTAACTTCACATTAATTTTGAATACCTCATACAAGATGCACCGCAAATGTCCTACAAAAACACGCAAAATGTCTCGCCACCTCACTAAATATATTTGTGCCACCTTTTTTATTACGAGAAATCAGGTGATTGGTATATTATCACTACATTTCATGCGTGGGACATTTTTGTATCAGAGCCGTGAGGTGTAAGGTGGCCAGGTGGTTGGTGTATTGGCACGACATCGATACATTTAGAGTATTGGACTTTTTGCATTAGAGCCGTGAGGTGTGAAGTAGCGAGGTATTTGTGTATTGGTACAGCATTGCTATGTCATTTAATGTAACAGACATTTTTGTATATACCGTACAAGAGTTCCAACTCCTCCCAACCGCCTGCATTCAGTTGAGAGACTACAACAGTAAACCGTGCATTCGTATTACGCTTAACTTATTTTTCTCTGAAATTCTCCATCCACCCTCTGTCCCCCCCGGATACGAACATATTGTGATACTGTTATGAAATGAACTTTAGTTACATTTTTATTCTATTTATTTTAGTCTCTGCTCTCTTCCCACAAATTGAACATAATTTTTTATTCTCTTAACCGTCCACAGAGAGATTTAAGCTTTTCCTACGCGTAGATTCAAATGCTGCAATATAGGTCTACTTGAAGGCAGGTTGTAGCACTATAATAAGATTGTTTTATTTCCATGAAACCCCTTTGTTCTATCCACCTATAGGAGGCGGCTGTTCTCTCTTCATGCAAACGAACTAAAGACACGAAACCTGCTTTAGCTTGCCCGGTATTCTTAAATATTGTATATTTCATTTCCCTACGCGGTTCGATTCCGTGTAAACCCATTATCTAACAATACATCACCTCATTTCAGTATTTGAGTACCTCATACAAACTTATTCTGATGTCGTGTCCTACCCAACACTACTACACATGGTGACATCGTTTAACTGTGTGACCTGTAAAGGTCGTTCCAAAGCAAAATAGTATTTTCACACTGCGGCACACATACACACTTTCCCAGGAATAAATTTAAACATAGTTCAAAATCCTTGCTTTGCCATTGTTGCACAACATTTATAATTCCACCGGGAATTAACCACGAGACGCCGTTAGAGCTTAGGTTGAAATAGCAGCAGCCGTGTTTATTGTCTTTCTCTATAAGACTAGGTACCTATGTTTAACTTGCCTATTCCCCGATTTCTTCCATTTCTCAGTCCCCTCAGCCTCGCAGCGCACTTCTAATGGAAAAGACTTCCCACTGGCTTCGAGAAAATGAGACTGTTGTGCTCTATTTTTTTAATGTTCATACTGGTGAAGCTTTGAACTTTAAAATTCAAAAATTTTGCACAATCGTCGCCTTGGTAGTTCAACTCAGGGTGGAGTTTAATAATTTATGCAAATAGATCGCTTAGTCTTAAGTGCTGAAAAAGCTGAGGTGACGCCGAGATTGTGCGTTTTAGATAAACTTTAACTGATCGCTCGCTCAGTTTGATTGGAGACATTATATTATATTTAAGGTTGCTGATACTATGTTTAGTCAACTAAATGGGTGTCATTTTAAGTTAAGCACACCTGAATATTGCATTCATTTGATAAATGTATTGTACAACGGTAAAGGTATGTTTTGCATAACGGTAAACGTATGTATTGTATAACGGTAAAGGTATATTGTATAAAGATACAAGTATGTATTGTATAACTGTAAAGGTACGTATATTATAACGGTAAAGGTATTTATTGTACAAATGTAAAAGTACGGATTGTATAACGGCAAAGGTATGTATTGTATAACGGTGAAGGTGTGTATTAGATACTATGGTAAATCGCACTTGTGTTGACATTTTATTAACGAGACTAATATACCGATTACCAAATTACAAGTTCCCTAACTCAAAATCATTACCTACACAAGTGAAAATTAATCGGTGAAATATTGAAACAACCTCAGTTTCTCTGACTTTTTCTTTACGATTAAATTGCCCTACAAAACCATATCAAAAAACCATGTGAATATATACGGGAAAATACAAGAAAGGTCTAAAGGTCTTTAAAAAGCTGGAGGTCGCCAGTAAATTTTATTTTATTATTATCATTTATTTATTTAACGCCCAGAGGGCTTTTACATGGTTGGTAGCATAATTTTAATTTGACAGATAATTTGAAACATAAAAAATAAGAATAAAATTACGTTTGGTAAAAGCTATGCAACAAGTCATACAAACACAAGAAACAAAAACAGAAACTTAGAGCTATTTGTAGGTTTACATGATGTGTATAGGAGTATTGTTGAAATAAATGTTCCACAAAACTTGCCAAGTTGGTATTGAATATGTCAACATCACCCAAGTAATGATTTCCCATGGTGTGAAGTCGTTGTATCGGAGAGTGGGCAATGTAGTTACGCTTATGTGTGCTGCTGTAGAATATTGTATTTTGTCGTGTTGTTACTGTGGCTGTGTGTATGTTTATAAGTTGCAGGAGTTCACAACAGTCGAATTTAGAGTTAAGTATTTTGAATAAGAACGTTAAATCGTTTATTTTACGTCTATCTTCTAATGTATGTATTTTTAGAGTATTTTATTGATTCGTGTTATTTCACAAATCACACATTTAAATAATGTATAGAATATTTGCGGCACGTTCCAGAGTGGAAGATACTCTCAGTATCGCCCTAGTGTTGGACTACTATTCAGAATTGAAACGTTGCTTGAACTAGCTTTGGCCGTGTTCGGGGGCCAGATCTGAATAGCCAGGTACATCTTCACCTTCTTTTCCCAATCTCCTTCCCCTACCCACTACCTTCAGCCTCACAATATACTACGATTGGGGAAGACGTATTCCTACTGGCTCCTGACGGTTGGGAACGGTTGGGAATCTTTTGCGGTATCACATTTATAAGAAATTAAAAAAATAAAATACCTTCTTTTTTTTCAAATATAAATAGAAATATTTCGTAATTATACTCTCAATGAGTTGATGCGCCGTTATGAAAAATGTAAGGGTGGAGTAACAGTCATCATACTATCGGAAAACACTGTAATTTTTTTAACTTTCCCCCAGGAGCTGCGGGTTCAATCATCTGCAAGCTGACGTTGTTTTAATTCACTTCGGTTTCAAATATTCCTAGTTTACAAGTTGCTGACCTGGAAAAGTTTGCCTTTCTTAAAAAAAATAATCAAATCAATTTTCTTATAAATACTAACCAACTAACTAACCATCACGCCGTTTCCCCGCGGGGGTAGGTAGAGAGGACGGACCGCCAAACAACTCGGTCTTGGCACACGCTCCTTGCCTCATTCACATTCATACATCGTCTCATACGTGAGATCGTGCCATGTCTTCCTCGGGCGTCCCCGACTTCTGCTACCATTCGCATTTGCATCATATATCCTTCTTTCACTCCTTTCTTCGTTCATTCGCTCTACGTTCCCAAACCATCTAAGCGTCCCTTTCTTGATCTTACTCACTACCCTTACATTCGCCTTGCACTCTTTGCAGATCTCCACATTTCTCACACGATCATACATGGTTTTACCACACATACGCCTCAGGGATCTCATTTCAACAGCATGCAATCTACCTTTATCCTTTATTTGCCAGTTCCATGTCTCACCTCCATAGTTTAGGGTAGGTACCAGCACTCCATTGTGGACTGTTAACTTCGCTTCTTTGGACATTTTTTGCAAGCGCCAATTGCGTTCAGTCCACCATTAATGGAGTTTCTTATAAATGCATACATAAATTCATCTCAAATCGTTTTTCGCATGAATTTTGTTTTTTGGTAAATTTTTAAATGTTAAAAATCTTGTGAAATTTGTGACCAAAGGTAAATAGTAAATATACACGGCGATACGAATCCAATTACATCTTAGATGTAAACCTCAGCAAAACGACTCTGGTATTGTACCTGTATATAGTAAATCCACCTGCCGTAGCGCCATTTTGCCACCAGCTGAATTTCGCCAAACGGATGGCGCCATTCTTGCGGCTTGCAATCTTCGTTTCACCTTATTTTTGTTAGCAACAGTGTCGCTTACCGGGAGAAATCTGCTCCCCTCTCCCCCGGGTGGTGTGTTTCACGGTCCGCGGACCGCGACGTAGCTGCTACCGTGCTGTGTTGTGCTATTACTGTCACTGGAGAGATAACCAAGAGAGATCCTTTGTGGGCGTATACGAATCAAGTTCAATTTTCCTTACTTCTAGTGAAATTGATTCATTCTTGAAATATCGAATTTATTTCCTGAGCAGTTCAATATTTAAAAAAAAATTATCTCCACACAGAAGGCCTCGAGGAAATAATTTAGGGCTGGATATTATAACAAAGGTGCTAATTATCATTCTGAAAAAAAATATTTGCCTAAATAGATGTTACACGTACAGTGTAACACTCCAATATTCTTAGACAGATGCCAATTCTATTCAGTTTTAAAAAATATAGTTACGATTTTGTCCGAAAGATATTGCCTGTCCTAATTCAACGCTTTATTTCTTAACAATGGTGTTTACTGTCATTTTTGTCAAAGATCTGTCTTATTTCCTAAGTTACTTTGTTTTGTGTTAAAATTAAAGCATACATGCCATGGAAGCGTTAAATGGTGCAGAGACGTTTAAAAATAGAACCTAGAATAATAAAGTCAAACGTTAAATCTATACGGCATTTTACACGCTAATGTGGTGTTGGGTTATGTCGTCGAAAATTGTTCCTATGGATATTGCAATTATTCTTGTATCTGTGGACTGTTTAAAGATAAAACGCGAGTTTCCAGGCAGAAAGCACCAAGCTTAAAACTCCAAGCTTACAGCACTAAAAAGCGTTTTTTTAATGTAGAATGTTTGTTAAGATAAGATGAATTATTTATTTATTTATTAATTTTCATGAAATCGACAGATTACATTTAATCAGTTTTTTTAAATAAATATTATATAACCAATAAAACCAATTATGGATTTCCTTGTGACTTTACCTCTACTGAGACAGCATTATATGGAATAGGTAAATTAAATTTGTAAGAAAAGAATAGGAATTAAAAAATTTATACAAAACAAAAGATTATATAAAACAAAAAAATTATAAAACAATACAATTCAAGCCATGGAGAGAGGTTGTAGATATAAATCAAATCATAATAGAGATATTAACAATAGAGACATAAACATTATTCACAAACCATCAGAGAAATATATTCATATATATTGTTTTATGATGTTAAATTATGTATGTACTTAGTTAGAAAACAAAAGTTTATATTTCTTTTACTAATGAATATAAAAAAACAAAACAAAATAAAGATGTTTTAAGCCTTTTTCATCTTTACTGTATGTTAAACTAACACCATTGTAATATGGATAATTTTCTCTCATTTAGTAGCTATCTTAAAAAAATGTCCCCCCACACACGAGGAATTTTCTGGTTGTTTTAGTTTTAAACGTTTCTCTGCTGGCTTGCGTCCTTTTTTCTGATTAAAATCAATTTAAAAAATAACTTTTAAAATTTCTAAATTATGAATAAAACTTGTATATACTCACATTTTTATTTCAATAAACTAATTTTGTTGATAAATTTGTGTTATGTTAAAACACCTTAGTAAGTACCAGCCCCCAATTTCCCTCGGCATGTATCATCTATGGGAATGCTGTGTAGAGGGTTTTTTTGAGGAAAGTGAGTAGTGAACAGGTCTTGAAGATTGTAGGTTGTAGGAGAGAACACACGGAAAGAAATTGATTTTTTTCCATTACGATAAATTAACGGGACTTATAATAAAATCTCAATTCAATAATGTTTTATTGATTTCCATTTTATCATGACGATACAAACAATTTTCACTGCAGGTCAAAATGCAATCCCATTTTTAACTGGAATTACCAATAATTCAAAGAGAATCTTCATAAGTTAGCAAAAGTCATTTTTTTCGCACTTGCGATTGTTTACGATCAATTTTGTACACTATTAAAGTATGTATCTGCGGGCTCCGTACAATATGTTTAACTAACAAGAGTCCTTTGGTTAACCTTGCGTCGATGGTACGCCTTGTCTGAGGTAGTCGCATAGAGTTACAACAATCATATAAATGTTGTAAAAGCATGTTGGTAAGATTGATTCCGTTAAGGCGATTGGAATGTCATCTCGAAGTAATCAGACGTGATTGGCTGATTGGGTATTTTAAACAATAAATTCGACGAGAATATTTATTCTCACCCAAAGAAAAATACTCAAAGACGTAACCGTTCATTCTCTACATCAAAGTCTTTCGAAGTCGAAATATATTATTAGTAGCCCTCTTCCCCAGGTAGGGTATTTAATAACGCGCGGACCACTGAAAAGATAAATTGATAAGAGTTACAACACCGTAGTTTGAGCACTAATTTTTGGTCGAACAGTGTAAGTGAAACCCATTGAAGAAGTAGAAAAATTCCTTACAGAAAGAGATATTTTCATTTCACAAAAAAATCTATCGGCAAACTAAACAAAGGGTAAACTATTGGGTAGATACTTTTTCATTCAACTAAGAATTTGCTCTTTTTTTATTTAACCCGCTCTAAATGCAAATTAAAATGTTATTGGTCTCGAGTGTGTAACTTGCGACATCTAATTCTTTGAACACTCTATGAAAATCCACATTCATGAAGTAATAATCGTCTCTTGGAATAACCACATAATCACACATCACTTACACATGACTTTGAAGTAGATTACAATGTCCTGAGTAGCATGTTGTTGCCTTTGGTGCATCGACGTACTCAAATTACTAACACACACAGCGCAATAGCGGTTTCAGGTAACAATTCGTTCGGAATTGGTGATAAGCGATGCTTTCAAACTTCGAATTTAAGCACATACTTGATAGTAGATATATTACACCCTGGAAAAAAGCAAATGTTTATTATAAACCAGCAACCTGCAACCATTTGATTGAATGTAATATATAGGCAACAGATCGGGTTGTGATTAGCTCAAACTTCGTCGTTCTTCGTCTATTATATCAACTGATGTATAAGATTATCACTATACATGTGGGAAAAACTTATAAAGTTACACCCACACAACCTACAGCCAACAAACATGAAGATGAGGATATTAACAAATATAGTCAACAATCATTCAAATGGAATGAGAAAATCAACAAACATAGTCAACAATAATGAAAATGATGAAATAAACAAAAACAAAGATGAACAAATCATCGACGGCCTCAGTGGTCGAGGGGCTTTCTCTCGACTAGCAATCCGTTGATCGCGGGTTCAAATCCCAAGGCGTACGCAAGTAAATGTTGTTTAAGATTTGTCTGTGTTATTTCACAATTTAATAACTAAAAATAATATGAAGTGCATTTATTTGCGGAACGTTCCAGAGTAAAAAAAGTTCTCGCAGCATCGCTTTGATTTAAGACCACCATTCAGAATTCAAAACGTTGCTTTAAATAGCTTTGGCCGTGTATGGTGACCATATCTGAAAAGTCGGGAATGTCCCCACTTTCCACTTCCCCACCTCTGTCTCCTCCTCACGACTTAATGACTCCAGGCGGAGGGTTGGGAGCAGTTGGGTCTCCTGTGCGGTATTCACATTTATATATAAAAAAAAAAAACAAAACAAAAAAAGATGAAGATAAAAAAAAATCATGCTGTAACATCGAAACAATTCCCTACAGTCCTTCTCAGAACAGGAATCCCTAGTGAAGAGGACAATGAATAAACTTTCATGCAGAGTATTTTTATAGATGAAATTTCAAGCAAATAATATATTACAAAGTATGTTTATCATTTGATTTCAAACACTCCCAAGTTATTGTTTTCTTTGAAAAAATATTTAACTATCGTACATGGATTCCTTCATAACAAACATTTATAATTATCGCCCATGAATGTGTTAATAACACAAATTATTATAAATGTTTATCAATCAAAAAGAAAACAAAAAAGAAAGGTTTTATAAACTACTCAACAATGAGAGTTATCATGCATATGTAAATATATTTAATAACGACACTCTGTTGGTATCTCTCTGCTATAATTTACAAGGCTCTACGTTTGCCAACCATGTCTATGATGTATTATGTAGATTTTGGTTTAATTTTTCGGGATAGTGTTGTTAATTATACCTACGTTTTATGAAGCACGCCCGTACAATCGTGACAAAATTTCATATCAAAATAAAAACCACGAAAATTTGTCCTCTATTGTTAGCGTCGAGCCAGAATGTGGCTCGCTTGCTTTGAAAAACTTAAATTGTCGTCAAAAAAACACGATTTACGACCCAAATATAGGGAGAACAGAACCTTGTTCAATTCGCTGACAGAATTATATCATTTTTACTATGATATGTAATATTAAATTGAAATTCGTAATTTTCCAAAAGAGGAAAAATAATATGTAGGTTTGCGAGAAATAAAGAAGCAATGGAATGTAATTTAGATCGAGTCAAGCACTGATTAACATAATTTAGTTTTGATACAAGTTGTATTTTTTGTAGATCCCTTTGTTACTTACTAAATGTCCAAACAAACATATTTTCTAAAAATATGTATTTTCTTAATTTACCGTCATTTTCTACTCCAATGTAAAAAATGAATCTTTTAAAAGTATAACATAATATAAATTTCAATAAAAAACATTATTTTAAGGCATTCCTAAAATAAATATTAACTTTGTCTATAAAACTGAGGTAATTATGGCTGTTGTTAATATCTAAATAAAAGGAAATTAATCTGTGAATAACCACATAGCAACGCAGATGGTAAAATCCATATAATTAATCAATAAAATCACTGCGCACCATCAAGTTTGTGACTCTCTCACCCAAATATTGTGTTTTCAAACCAGTCTGAAGATAGCCATAATAAGATGAATCCGGCAACGGTTAAAAAATAAAATAAGTGTAAGATAGTTTAAGGCAATGCCATACGTAGTAATGCAAAATCATGTGTTTTTGGTTTGAAAATTTAGTCGCCTAAAAATTTTTCAGATGCTTTAATTAAATACTGCGAGTAGAATACATCTTGGCCTTTGAAATAATTGAGTATTTTTGAGATAAGTCTTTTTATGAACCCAGAAAAAAATTATGTAAAGGCCTATGAAAACTGCTTTAAAGTTCAAAATCTCCTTTTAACGAACCCATTTTCGGTTATGATTTTATTGTATAATGTGGCCTGAACATACACAAAATAAAATAAAAGGCACTTTTCGGCCATGTTTTTTCTTGCATAAATCAAAACAGGCGGATGGTATTAAGCGGGAATTTAAACATTATCGCCATCTACGTAAGGGTTGTTATTGATAGCGGCTCAATTTAAAATATTACACAACGTAGTGTATCGCCTTCAGATTGTTTCGATATTTATCTCATTACTAGTGTAGAAATGTCTTTCTCGGGCGCCTCCGACTTCTTCCACTATTCACAACTGTCTA
The DNA here is from genome assembly GCF_061612785.1 of Hesperophylax consimilis. Taxonomy (NCBI): domain Eukaryota; kingdom Metazoa; phylum Arthropoda; class Insecta; order Trichoptera; family Limnephilidae; genus Hesperophylax; species Hesperophylax consimilis. The sequence goes on along the minus strand of NC_142840.1, from coordinate 4,317,860 downwards.
CCGTAATGTTACTTTTAAAAAACTACATTACATCGTCCTTAATTCGACTCCGTATCTTATTACGGCGCAGAGTTATTGCGTTAAGTATTCTTCAGGCGTCTCCAATTTTTTCGTCCATTTAAACATCTCTAAACACTCCTGGCGCTAACATCAACCAACTTTTAAATTTTCAGCGATATCGTTATATTGCTTTTCGAGTTTTCCGAGTACAAACATAAGCAGGCTGATTTTGTATATATTAAGACTAGAAACCAGATGGAATTTAAAAATACGTTTTATAATATAAGACGTTGTCCTCAAATAGAGCGCTTTCTATGAAGGGAAGTTAAATTTCTGTATAGTGGTTTTTGTTTATTTTTTAATGAGAAATCTGAAAAATAAATCGTACTATGAAATGTATCCACCACCTACCGGATCCAACACTATCCTATATATGAAGCTCGAATCAACCATATATATTCGCAAAATTTCATTGAAATTGGTTTCGGTATTTTTTTTTACTTTATTTATTTTCATTTCTTTACACATATACATATTAATAGATAGTATATAATAACACAATATATAATACCAAATAGTATACACAAGAAATGAAAACCCACTAAGGCACTATTATATTATATTATCGTGTACGAACACAGTGACACGCGATTTTTATATATTTAGATTTTTGAATTGTCAGTATCAAGAACAAAAAATAAAAAAAACGTTTTTTATAAAGATTCGTCAAGTAAGTTTTCAAGTAAAATGAGAATTATGAAATCAAAGTTTGTTTAATATATATTTTTAAATCAATTTATTGAACAAATTTTAAGAACAAATTATTCTTAAATTAATAACCATCATGTTACGAATAAAAATAGAGCACACTAATATGTGAAAGAATAGCAATGACACAAAAGTAAGATGATAATGTACCTAAAAAAGATAAATATCAAGACAAATAAATAAATCATTTTGGTTGATTAAAGCTCTTGGTGTGTTCTGTAGATTGCATGTTTTAGAGTGTGGCCGTCGTAACCTGAATACGTGGAGGGAAAAACCTTTGCCATTTGCAGTCGTAGTCGTTGTATGCAAAAGAAGAACAACGTATTAATTTGTCGCTTTTTGGCTCTTAAGAAAGTTTTTTATTTGTAATTGAACACGTATTCCGACATGTATTCGTAATTTACTAACAGTTTATCAGAAAACATGTTACCGTGTACAAGCAACTCTTTCCGATTATAATGATGGTAGTACATCGAGGACTTTAAATATATATGTTATTCTTAACCCAAAAATGATCGTTTTTATTGTTTAAAAAACAAAGTAATGTTTGATTTTTATTTACAATGACGTTATAAACTCTTGCCGTCCTACTTTTACTAAGCGATGCTTTATTAGTTATCAAATTTAAATATTGCGACTCGTAATGATGATCCGATTTGTAGTAAAACTGTAAAACAAACTGATACTAAATTTCAGAATTGCTCAAGATTGGATTTTTTTAAATGAATTTTGTAGATACTCTTGGCGATTTAATCAGGAACTGTATTGTTCTACATCTATTTACAGATAACACTTTACTAAGAGATTAGTTTTGGGTTTCACTCTGAAGTCAAGAGGACAATGAAATTTAATTTATTTAGTAGGAATTAATCATTGATTAATACAATTTAAGTTGATTAACGTCCTTTGGGTGTTATTTTCCCCAGTGGGAGAGCTAATTAACATCGCGTGGCAAAACAAACAATCAAGTCACACATACGCTCTCAATTCACAAGATGTTCGACGCCGCGCCGTTTCCCTTAACGTTAATTAAATCTAATACAGCGCACCTTCCGGTTGCTTTTGTTCCTGATACAAATTCCCCATTGTTTCAGAACATTATCCGGTGCGAAGGATGTGATTTATAAACACTGCCTTTGATTGCCTAAGCTTGAAACCCGTGAAAGGTAACACTTCCAGATGTATGCTTTACGCAGCGGCAAGAGGGGCCCACTTATGGCTGCTAAAAATACTGGCGATATCAAATCAAATCAATAAAATCGGTACTCTGGAGAAAAAATGTAATTTTGACGAATCATAGTATTTAACGTATGTTTTCATATTTATCCCACACAAGAAGCTAATCTGAAACTTATAAAGAGAAAAATGAATATTGCTTTTGAACCTAACCCGACATAATATTTTTTAAAGTACATTTATAATATTTCGGAACACGTGTCCATGTACCTGCGTTTTTCCTGTACACAATGACGAAATGCTAAAATATTATGAATACTTGTTTCGACGTCGCCATAACACATTCGTGTTTTACTGATTGTTTATAAGGAAACTTGTCAAATCATTCTTTAAAGGCCTGCAGTCCCGTTTGTAACCAGAATACGAATAATTTGAAGAGATTTTTAATAAATTAGCAATATTTTATATCAGTGAGTTTTCTCCTAGTACTATCTGGCTTATGACGTCTTTGGCGATGGCTATTTTTGAGAATGAAGTAAATGTAACTAACTTGTATAATGGTTATATTGGTTATGTTGTAGAAGGAGAAGATAAATGGCCAAATTCAATAAAAAATGTTTTTTTTTCTTGAAAAAAAATCATTCTATTTTTATTTATCAAATTAATTCAGTAGTATTTTTTACTAAACGCCCAATACAATGCTTTTAAAACGTCCATATATTTTCATTAAAATATCAGAAATCAACGAAAAATACAAAGGAAAACATTTATATTATAGTAGGTAAAAATATTTTATGCCGATACATGTATCAAGAAATATTTTTTGCATTCTGAACGGTGAACTAAATTTCACGCACAGGTGAAAATATTTCAGAATTTAAGTGGCTTGATGGAGATATCAAAACTAATAAGAAAAACAACAAATTCCAAGCTATAAAAACTGAACCAGAATTAATTATTCTTCGTATTTTCAGAATAAAGAATTAAATCAGTTGTTCCAAATTGGAATCGGTAGACGTCGACATCTGCTTAGTCAAAGAACAATAAGATAACAAATTATTATAAGCAATAATTAATAATTAGTCGCCTGAAATATCCTTACAAATTGAAAATATCTACCGAGTAAAAATAAATGCCGCCGACGGGAATTGAACCCTCACCTTCCGATGTCGGGTCAGGTGCTCAGGACCACTGAGCTTCGTCGGCTTATTTCCAACAAGCCAAATAATTCAATATGTTCTAGTAATTTAATCAATAATTACTGCTTATTATATGTTTTCGCATGCAGAAAACCAACTTCATTTTTTGTAGGAAAAGCTTTATTATTGCTGAATTGTCCACTAGATGGAGTCGAGACATATTATATCTACATCTGTTGGTATAATATTTTTAATTAGGATATTGTTTATTATAATTTGTTATCTTTTGTGCTATGCATAAAAATCTTTTCTAATAAACATAAGTTTATCATTATAAAAAAGAATAATATAACATTTTAACTTACCTATTATGACTATGTATTAGGCTACGTGCAATAGGTACGGATATTTTTCGACTCACCAAATCAGAAAAACTTGAAAATACCAATTTATTTTTATTCAATTTCCCTGCTTTACCTCAAGGTAATTTATTTTTTAATTAAATATAGGATAATTATTATTTACGCGATGCTGGCCGATTCACTGCGTTATTTGCGGCCCAGAAATAAAAATAAACGAGCTCCGTAAAAATTAATGCTTGTCGACAAAGTGATCAAAGGAAAAAGTACGTGAAAGGCCTTTCAGTATGGAGTAAAAAGAATGGTTAAAAAACACCTCTGAACGAATCTCGGTTGGCCCGTCAACACGGTGAGACGAGGAAATGTCATTACGGAAACGTGACGGAAGTAGCTGAACCTGTTTGTTAACTATGGAAGAGTCAAAAAGTTCTCTCAAAACACGCACGCTGTACAGTGAACTATGCACATCGTATGCAGACAGTGCGCAAACTGGCCGAGTGCAGAGTAAATACTGAACCCGTTAAACCAAGCAAACATGGTAAGGTCACCGTTCATTTAAATGTTAGTTAGGCACTGATACTGTGATTGACACTTTTAAGCCTCAATTAACTTTGCACAACTTTTTTGGCTGTAGATTCAGGTTTCGTTTTACCCGTGCCTTTATATACATCAACCTACCGAGGATTAACCATCTACGTGACTCAAATATACCAAATATTAGAATTTCGTAAAATTGAAAATAGTACGTGAATTGTGAGATAGTATTATGATAGACAGGGACTCGCAGTAGCTACCTGGATGTATAGATGTAAAATGGCGTTTTTGATAAAGGACCACGAAGTTTTGTTTTCATCAGTTTTCAGGCATACCAGCTTAAAAAAAATGAAATGCAAGTAGCCTTTTGAATGAATACTGAGAGTGATTGTGACATTAGTGTGGCTACCTTTGTCTTCATTTTAATCCTGTAACGGAATTATCTATCTAGCATTGAAAAACATTGGATGTCTATTTCTAAAGCTCATTTTGTGATTTACCATTATTTTTTTTATTGAATATGTTTATTTTTAAGAAGGTTATCAAGTTTGTTTAATTAGGGTCACACTTTGTAAAGCTTTTTGCACCAATTTTCAGCGTTTTTGTTTTATTTGAATCATTTTTAAACTTGTCTAAAATGATTGTCGGTTTTTTTTTCTATTTATTAAATACTTATTTATTAACGTTTTATTTAATGTTTTGTTCTCGTTTTATACGCCCGTGGGGCGTTAATTTAGTTATAATCATTATCATCATTTTATTCTTTATTTTGGCTTTCACCCATTAAGAGTGATCTTGGCCATACATTACAACATTTTTCTTATTAATAAATACAACAAATTACAGGATAAAATTGACATGATTGACAAAACAACATTGATAAAACAACATAACATAACATAACGTAGCATAAATAAACCAAACATAACATAAATATAACATAACATAAATATAACATAACATAAACATAACATAAGCATAACATAACATAAACATAACATACTTAACATAAACGGTACAGAGCTGGTAACAGTAGATTATCACAAAATTATAAAAATAGGAACTTGTGTACAATATAAGTGGGCGCTTTTCGTTATTAAACCAAAGATTTTTCTAAAATTAGTAGCGTTTTTTAAAAATAGAATTATGAAATTGGCAATCTTATAAACAAACACAGCATATGGGAGTAAACAAATGTGATTATAAAACATAAAGATAAACATAACACAAACATACTATGAACATAACATAAACATATCATAACATAACATGCACATAACATGAACATAACATATCATAAACATAAACCTACCATAAACATAACATGGGTGTAACATAAACATAACTTAACAAAAAAAATACAGAGCTGGTAATAATGGGTAATTACAAAATTATAAAAATAGGAACCTGTGCACAATAGTAGTGGGCATTTTTTGTTATTTAAAAGAACAGATTTTTCCAAAATTAGAAGCATTATTTTTTTTTAAACAGTTCTATGATATGAATATAAACAAATACAATAAAAGAATCAAGAAAAATATACAAATGCATAAAGAATAGTGTTTTAACTCAGTCAAAATATGCAGAGTTGGGATTAGTAAAAATAGATGAAAATAGGAACCTGAACAAGTGAATACAAATGAAAGTGAAAGAAATTTGGTTTATATTTATTATTATGGTCAGATATTAAGGCCATTTTTATAAATAAATTTTGCCAACAAATGGTAAATTTCAGGAGTGTTTAAACTAAGAAGGCAGGGAATACTGGTAGGCAATTTAATATCAAGTTTTACCAATTCATGCATGAAGTTTGGAAATTGGTCATTGATAGGACACTCAAAAAAATTATGGTCCAGAGTATCCTCTGACCCACAATCACAGTACGGCGAACTGACTATGTGGAACCTGGCAAGATGGCTAAGACAACAAGTGTGACCCAGCCGCATTCGGGTTAAGGAAGAAATATATTTTTTAGGCATGGTAGTGTATTTGTGAAACCAGGGTTTAACAGGAATAGAAGGTTGAATTAATGAGTACTGGTGACCTTTTATCAGAGAAGATTTTTTCCATTCAGAAGACCATTGGAGTTGGTACTTAATTTTTAGAATAGGGAAATGGTCTCTTACCGGAATAGGGATATCACTTAACGGACCATAGGCAGTGGCTTCCTTAGCAATATGATCAGCCATGTCATTCCCAGTAATACCGAGATTTAGTTATAATGAAAAATTTTATAATTTTACAAGGGTTATGAACAATAGTTCAAAAAAATTTCTTATATTACAGTGGTTTACAATTCAATAAAATAAATTATAATCTGAAATTACCAGAAAAAATATCTTGGCATAGTGGCGTATTAGTTCTATAATCAACGTGAACGGTCGCGCGCAGCGAAGTAAAGTATTCTCGCAAAAATTGCAAGCGCTGCCGAGCGCCGAGCGATTTGCGCCGAGCGCAGCGATTTAACACATTATGGACACGGCCATTGTTAATATAAAAACTGAAATACAAAAAATTACAACAGTGAAAGATTCGAAAGCAAAAACGAACCTAGAACAAAATGTTTATATATTAGAAGAGCTTTGGAAAACTGAAAAAATTAAACACCAAAATGAAATAATCAAACTACAAAACAAAATTATCGAAAATTACGAAGAACTTACGAAGAAAATTGAAAAAGTCGTAGAAAAAAACAATAAAATACCATCTTACGCGCAAGTTCTAACAGCAAATAAAAAAGAAATTTCAAAAGAAGAGAGGTTCTCAATAATAATATCATCAACTAAAAAAACAACAAAAGCTGCAGAAATATGTGATAAGATACAGAAAGACATCAAACTAGACCAACTTAAAATTGGAATAAATGGATTAAGAAAAACAAATAAAGAGCAAGTAATCATATCCTGCCCAAAAAAAGAATATACCAACACTCTTACGGAGGAAATTAAAAAACTCAATTATAACTTAGAAATAAATGAAATAAAAAAGAAAAAACCCAAATTAATTTTGAAAGGACTCAAATCGAACTTGACGGAAGAGGAAATAGTAAATGGGATACTCACACAAAACGAAGGGATTCAAGACATTGTAACGAAAAACGAAGAAAATAAAATAAATTTGATTACTGAAATAAAATACAAACATTCTAAGAAATACCAACGTGGTACTCGGGATCAAGAAGATGAAGAACAAAACAAATTCTCGAACTATATCGTGGAAACCAGCGGTACAACACGAAAAAATTTGCTATCCTTAGAAAAGATAAATATCCCGTACCAAAGGGTTAACATAGTGGATTGTGATCCTTTAACCCAGTGCTACCACTGCTGCAAATTCATGCACACAGCCGCCAGATGCCTAAATCGAATGAATCCATCGGTGTGCCCGCATTGCACGGGTGATCATACTTTTGCTAAATGCCCTGAAAGAGAAAAAACACCGGTTTGTGCAAATTGCACATCGCAAAATAAGAAATATGGCGAGAAAAATAAAACAGACCACACAGCTTTCAGTAACTTATGTCCGTACAAAAATAAAATGCTGAAAGTAGCAAGAGACAGAATAGACTTCGAAGAAAAATGACAGAATTTTTATATAACGCACTAGACGAAAAAAATAATATTGACGAAAAAACATATAGCAGCTATCAAGAATATCTTACCCACCAAAACGATCTCAATCTCAGTCCTTTAATTCTACACATGAATATAAGAAGTTTGGAACGAAACATGGATGAATTTTTGACAACAGTAAATAATGATCTCAGGAAGCCCGCTTGCATTGTGTTAACGGAAACACATTCAAGTGGCGAAGTGGCGTACTATATACCGGGATATACCTGTGTATCTACTACAAACCGAATTAACAAAAACAGTGGAATCGTTATGTTCCTACAAAATAATTGTGACATATTGTGCGAGGAAGAAATTAATGTGAATGGAACAAACTGCTTACACTTACAAATGAAGTGTTATAACAAAAAAATTGATATTATCTCTCTATACAGAACGCACTCGTCTACTGTAGGTTTGTTTATAAAAGAATTAAGACATGTGTTATTAAACTACAGAAACGCGAATACAATAGTTTTAGGTGACATTAATTTAAATATATCGCACGATTATACATCGAACGATAAAGATAATTACTTAAATATGATGGCGGAATTGAATTATGTGTCGTGTATTAACTCTTACACCAGAAACGTCAATGGGCAACGTCCATCATGCATTGATCACATTTTCACAAATATCAAGGATATAAATAATTTAAACTCGGGAATTATAAAAACCTCAATTACCGACTATTACATGACTTTGCTACATTACAATTCAATAATACCTCAGGCGATAAACCAACATTGCGGACAAACTGCTAATAATAAGAAAGAAATATCTATTGTTAATATCGAATCTTTGAAAAATAAATTGTCATCGGAATTATGGTTAGATATTCTCCGAAGTGAAAACGTCAACGAGTGCTGTAAAATATTTGAAAATAGATTAACAAACTTTATAAATGATTCAAAACAAATTATTCCAAAAGGAAATACAGCAAAATTTCGTAAAATCAAACCGTGGATAACACATGGGCTTGTTGTGTCCATAAGACACAAAGAATGGCTTTATAAAGAAAGAAAAAAAAAACCACTAGACATTAAATTAAATGTTCATTTTAGAGAATACAAAAATAAATTAACCACGCTCATAAAAAACACGAAAGAAATTTATTATAAAAACAAACTTGATGATTCTGAAAATGACAGTAAGAAAGTTTGGAATATAATCAATGAAATCATGGAAAATAAACAAAAAACCAAAAGTAATACTATTAAGAGTGTAATACAAAACAATAACATAATTAACTGTATTGAAGAACCTAAAAAAGGAGCAAACGCTTTTAATGATTTCTTTGCAAATATAGGAAAGAGTCTAGCAGAAAAAATTACCGTGAAAAAAATAAATAATATGTATATTGAAAATATTCCGAATATAGAAACTAAACTTGAACTCTTCGAACCAACCAATCCGTCTGAAATTGTACAAATTATATCAAAAATGCGAGGTGGTTCTGCTCCGGGATTTGACGGTCTCACCGTAAAAACACTAAAAATCATTAAAAATTATGTTTCTACACCAATCTCTCATATTATAAACAATAGCTTTAAGACAGGAGTTTTCCCGAGCACGTATAAGAAAACCATAATCTCTCCAATATTTAAGTCCGGTAGCCCGGAGGACATTTCTAATTATAGACCCATTTCACTCTTATCTAATATATCGAAATTTTTTGAAAAAATTGCTAAAAAAAGACTAACTGCATTCTTAAATAAAAACAAAATTATAAATGAAAATCAATTCGGTTTCACAGAGGGAAAAAGTACCCAAGATGCCATTGCAAAAATTTCATCTAGTATTCACAGTACCCTGGACAAATCAAATAAATGTATAGGAATTTTTATTGACTTAAAGAAAGCATTTGACAGCATTTCCCATGAAAAACTTATATTAAAATTAAAACAAAATGGCATTGACCACTTAGCCCTTAAATGGATAGAAAGCTACTTAACAGAGAGACCTCAAATTGTAAAATTAAACCAAACTTTTAGTACACCACTAACAAGTACATTTGGCATTCCTCAAGGCACGGTCCTCGGACCATTACTATTTTTAATGTATGTAAATGACATTTTCCAACAGAAAATCAAAGGTGAATTAATCTCTTATGCTGATGATACTGTTTTATTAATAAAAGGTCAAACATGGGAACTAGTTAACAAACTTGCAAATGAATGTATTAATATCTTAAAATCATGGTTTGATAATAACCTACTCACACTTAATGCTAAAAAAACAACATATTTATTATTTTCACTACAAAAAATACCTAAACACGAAGTAAATATCATAATCCATGATGAAAATTGTGACAATATCAACTGTCAACTACTTAATCCTATGTGTACTGTAATCAACTCTTCTTCTGAAATCAAATATCTTGGTGTGATCATCGATGAAAATCTGAAATGGAAAAGCCATATTAGGGAGTTAGTAAAGAGAATAAGGAAATGTATATATATATTTGTTAGGTTAAGAAATATTTTAAATGTGAAAATACTAAAAAATGTATATTATGCTCTTGTCCACTCCCTGCTTATTTACGGAATCATAGGTTGGGGAGGATCTTATAAAAACAACCTAAACTCAGTAAAAGTCTCGCAAAAAATTATTATAAAAGTAATACTTAAAAAAAACTCTACTTTCCCAACAAAATTGCTTTTTAAATTGTTTCCAGTACCAAATATTGATGATATATTTAAGCAAACTTCCATTATAAAAATGTGTAAAGAAAAAAATAACACAGAATATCAAGAATTTTATAAACTCATGAGAAATGGAAATCAATTTATTACGCCAATCTTTAAAACAACTCAAATGCAAAACCATTATATTTACCAAGCCATAAAAAACTACAATAATCTCCCTTCCGAATTGCGCTGTATTACGAACCAACAAGAACAAATAAATAAAATCAAACTTTTTTTCCAAAAAAACTTATATTAAACAAAAATAAAAATATATTTATATATTATTATTATAATATATATTATTATATTATTATTATTATATCTCATTATGAATTATGAATCTAAGTAAGAATCGTGGCTCCCTTATCAGGCACAAGAGCTCCTCTTTTCTGATAAGGTATTGTTTAAAATGTACAAGTTATTAGCTAAGTGCACAACCATTTATTTTACAGGGCACTGCCTAGCACCTAGCGGTCAGTAGTAAAACTAGGGCCTATGGATAAAATAGGTGTTTTAATTACCATTGGCTTCTATGACCGTATTTGTTTTGATATTTAGATTGTCAATGTGTGTGATTGATTAGATTATAAAAAGCCTCGCCGAGTGGATTTTTAGTCTTCTTCTCTCCAAAAAATAGTAACAGTCAGGAATTATGGTCAACTGACCACCTGTAAAAGTGTTTTGCCCGGGTCAGGAATAAATTTAAACTCGTAACATTAAATAAAGTACAAATGCAGTTTTGTGCAACCTAAACCATGCGTCTGTTATTTTGAAGACTCCATCAAGCCCCAAACTATTCTCAACAGGTATACATGACCATATATGAACCTTAATATTATATTTTGCAAAATATGTATGTATTAATGTAACCCATATGATGTATATTAAAAAAAAAAAAAAAAAAAAAAAATAATAATAATAATAATAATAAATTGTTTCAAGATGTTTTTCAGATCGAATTTTGTACTTTAAAAATGTCCATATCATTGGTATATTCAGTTGCCAAACTATATAGGCGAGGAATTGGCAGGTTTGCTACAAATTTTGTTTGGGAATGGTGATATTGACATAGGTTATTTTGCCTAGTGTGTCGAGTAGGAACTCTTAAATTTACTAGACTCAGAAGGTACGAGGTGTACGAGGGTTGTTCAAACTCTTGACGAAACGACTTCAAACCCTTGTTGCTAGTTCCTAGTCAGTAAGATTATTAGATGATTGTTCATGCATTAAACTTATTTTAAAAAAAAAAATTGCTTCATTGATCCGTATGTAGGTAGCGTAGATACGACTACTATAGTACTTTATAGCTAAACGTAGGCACATGAAGAAAACAGAACACCTGCCAAATCATTAACTCGCCTCCCCATATTAAACATTCCATGAGTTGCTATCCCATTCTTCATCATGCTTGATATTAATTTATAATATACATCGAAATTCTGTAAAATGTCTTTTGACAGCAATTTCATAAAACGTAAATGCCTTTCTTCTTATTCTAAAGTCGCTATTTGTGTAATATCTATGAATTACGTTGCAAATTATTCTTATTCTTGAGATCTACAAATTTTCGTAAAGGTATGAATAAAATTGAGAAATGTCATTTTGAACCCTTTAGTAAAACTACCGACTTGAAACTTACATCAAAAGATTAATGTAGTTTCATTCCCTTTGAAGATTCCTATGAATCAAACCACAATGCTCCATAAAGTGCTGCGGTCCCTTTGTATGTCGACAGAGAAAAGCTCTTTTTAGGCGTCATGTGAATTGTAAAAGTCAGCAGAACGTAGAAACCCTCACAAACTCGCAAAATTTGTGACCGGGAACTATAAAGCTTGTTCTAAGGAAGAACTGAAGAAAAAGAAAGTTCAACTGCCTGTTGTCACAAGTTCGGCACAAATAACCATCAATAGATATTTACGTTTTGATTCGATAGATTTCAAATCTTGGATTCATCAAGAAAAATATTTAAAACATAAATAGAAATTATAGTCTTAGAATGGGCTGTTTCGTAGAATTTGAACAATTCATCAAATTTCAACGTTCATTTTCGGGTTCTGTGAAAGACTTATTCAAGTTCTGTTTTTATATCATTGTAGGTTAGTTGCTTGACAAAACTGAAATAAAAACAGAACTTGAAAAAATCTTTCACAAAACTTGAAAATGAACGTTGAAATTTGATGAATTGTTCAGATTCTCCGAAACAACCCGTCCTAAAAATAAAAACGAATCCATATTTTAAAAAGTTTTCAACAATTTTTACTTTATTAATAACTAATTATTCTGAAGATAACGTGTTTCGTTTCTTTCAAATAATCAAAAATATGTTAAATATATTATACAGATTTTGAGTATAAATTTACTTAAATATTATTATTATTTTTTGTAATATACTCTTATAGGCCCTGAGGTAAATAATCTCAGGGCCTATGTCGTCATTTTGGATGATGTGTTGGAGGGCCTTTTTAAGGACTGGAAGGAGGGGAAGGTCTGGGAAGGTAAAAGGTACGAGGGTTGGGTAAGAATCTAGGAATCAGTGTTTCTTGGAGTGACGGACATGTGAATATATCCTTTCCACTGGGGCGCAAAGCGATGAGTCGAGGTCGAGAGACCAGTTGAAGAAACAAAGAGTTTCCCCAAACCAGCTCCTCCCGATCTGGTACGTCACACAGTTGGTGGTAGGCGCATCCTGAACACACGTCATCCGATTATCCGGGCATCATTAAACGGAGTGAACCACTTGGAGTGATCTATGGTAGAGGTGTTGGTTATCCAATAAAAGGTGCCGGGGGCGGCGGTAGCCAAACCCCCTCCCAGATTGGAACATTGAAACAGATTGAAAATGTAAGTACATGGAGCTATATTTGGATTCCACGACGTAGATAAGTAATGCCATGATCATAAAAAAAACATTTACTCATATTGATTAATTTCATCAACAATTTTGGTATCATGAAATTAATATTCCTGATTATCAAGCATTAAAAATAAAATGAATATTATTTTGTAAAATTCTCATCTGAAAGTAAGCTTGCGTGTACTTTTTACTGTTTTTTTTGTGGTATGATAAATTGCTTATCGCAAAAACGGTGAAAGAAGCGCTTGACAAAAACAAGCTTAAACTGGGTTAATTAATTCTTTTTGCAGAATGACCATCAATAATTATTATTCGCGTTTTGTCAAAAAATATACAAAACATTTTTATTATAATCTCAAACTTATAAATAATAATAATTATTATTATAATATAACGCATATGTTTTGCGCAGTTTTGTGTTATTTCACTTCAAATGCGCTTTACAATAGCAAACTAAAACATAATAATTTTGTTTTCAGTATTCTAAAAATTACTCCTACAGTGCGCCTTACATAATACAGATCAAGTAATGTAACTCAAAATTCCCATTATATACAAAGTGATGACAAGAGAACGAAAAATAAAAGTGTTATCAAAACACAGGACAATAATAACTAACATGACATTAAAATATACTATATACACAAAGCGATGATTACACATTTAAATTGAAAAAAACTCAGTAAGTAGTACATAGTGCATAGTGGAAAATCGTGATATTATAATCTTGGTAATTATTTGGTACATATGGCTACGCTTAATACGATTTTTTTAAATAAAACCTTTTGATTCTCCTTTAACACTATAAAAGGCAATACATCAGTATTTAAGTAAATTTCAATTTTAACATTCTAATTTTTAATTAAGTAAAATTAAAATTCGCTTTCGTTGTACTGGATGACAGGCATTTAAAATAATTTCTTGAAATGATATTTTCTTATGTTTGTATTCTTTATACTAAACAAGTGGCTATAATATACGTTATTACCATTTGATTCATGCATATTAGGTAGGCGCTATTTTGGCGGAACTCTGGAAATAAAATAAAATTAACAAAGGGTTGAAATTCACATTTTAACATTTAAACACATTAAAAGTTAGTTTTAGTATTTACAGTTTGCCGTTTATAGTATTTAAGGTGAATCAGAAGGTTTTATTTAAACAAAGGGATAACGCGTGGCCAGCAATCGCGAATAATTACCACAATCTTTAATGTTTTGTGTATGATGTTCTTATAAGAAACCTCCACTATACAGCACTGTGTTAAAAATAAACTTTCACGACATACACTATGGGAAAAAGCATTCAATGTCATAAGCTTTTGTTTGTTTGAATCGCGAAGCATGAACTCGTAAAAGAAACTCTCGCATGCGGCCTTTAATACTTCTTGTCGTTTCTAGGCGGAAATCGAGTTCAATCAGAAAGTCTGCTTTAAATGTGTCCAACCCCTTTCCACCCAGCGCTTGGCGGAACAAAGCTCCCGCTGTAGGAGGTGCCGACTCTGTTCTGAAAGGGTTAAGCCTTTGTGACGTGTGTGTAATTTCTTCAAATGCTTTTTCTTGTTTTTAGCACAGATTTTTTTTCCAAAGTTACCCTTTTTTAAAGTTTGACTGTCATAATTGGGTTTTCGCTAAAATAAACTAGAATTTTAAAGAATTATTTCAATAAACCTTTCTGTCCTCGAGCAACTGATTTGCTTGTTTTTCAACAGCACAGGATAAAAAGGCTTCGGTTTGTATAGGCATGTTTAATATAATGACCTCTTAAATTTTTTTTAAAACATAAATAATACGAATGTAATGTGAAAATGCAAACAATTAGGTTAGTAATGAAGTTATTAGTAGTGTGTTTTAATTTTCCCCTACACGAATATCACTGTTACTAGGTATTTGCAATTAGTGGCGCAGATGGATCGGGTGGTTTTAAAATACTTGTCAAACTGTCAATTTTAAAGGTATTGGATTAAAATAAAGTGCAAAACGTGAAGTTACAATGGAAGTTTATTGACAAAAAATTAGTAAAGTTAGTTTTTAAAAATTGCATCCATCAAATGCCCTCCTTCTCGAGCGACGCATTCTTGGAGTCGGTCCTTAACGTTCTGCATTACCCGCTCAAGCACATCACCAGGAATTAATGTGATTTCATCGTGAATTGCTTTCAACTCCTGAATTAACGCGCTCTGTTCCCTGGCCGTTTAATTTCCCGTAATGGAGATCTCCATTGGCCCCCTCGCTCTCCGGACCTCACAGTATGTGACTTCTTCTTATGGGGCTATTTAAAAGCAAGGGTGTACATGAACAAACCCCGGACCATTCAGGAGTTGAAGGCAGCAATTCACAACGAAATCACATTAATTCCTGGTGATGTGCTTGAGCGGGCAATGCGGAACGTTAAGGACCGACTCCAAGAATGCGTCGCTCGAGAAGGAAGGCATTTGATGGATGCAATTTTTAAAAACTAACTTTAATAATTTTTTTTTAATAAATTTCCTTTGTAATTACACGTTTTGCACTTTATTTCAATCCAATACCTTTAAAATTGACAGTTTGACAAGTATTTTAAAACCACCCGATCCATCTTCGCCACCCGGTATTAAATAACCAAATGGTAAAACTGACTTTTTATCAATATTTTATTCAACTGCCATAAATTTTAACCTGCGTTGGTAATGAAATCAAATAATTATATAATAAACATTTAAAAAATGTTCTCGGTTTTTGGATAAGTCGGCTCAGTCAGAATTACCATATTTTGGAAGAGATTTTGGGATACTCATTTTAATGAGAAGGTTAAACCCATTCTGAAGAATTTTGATAGGCATTTACATTCTAACATAAGATCAACATTTTGTAATGCAAAGTTCTACATAAAAGTAATTGCCACTTCTCGTAAGAATATTTTATTTTATCGTACTGAGATATAATTTTTTTACTTATTTCTCTTTGCAATTTGGCTTTGTAAAACTTAAAGCAACCAATTTCGTTAACCACGTTTTTTCTTATTTTAAACAAGCCCTTAGAGAAATCATCCAACCCATAACCTCGCCTCTTGGATGCTATTTACTACTTAATAAGGAGTGGCGTGCACTGCATTGCAAACATTGTTTTGAAAAAATAAATTCAGGAAGCTTGTTTATTAAACTTGGACTTAGGTTTTTTTAATTGTTGCTTGTTGCTTATGCTTTATGCTTAACATAAAAATTATCGTATTTTCTGCGTACATCATTAGAAAAAAGTTGCCCTAAAATATTACCAACTTTCTTTCAACAGAGCAGACAAATCAAAATCCTATTCCAACATGATTTGAGATTTTCACGACCAAAAGTATTATAGTGATATATTTTTGGGGTTTTATGCCGTGTTGCACTACCTCCTTATTTAGCCAACCTTTCGGACAGCAATACAGTGTCTATCAATTCCGCCTCACAATTTTTACCTCATATGAGTGTTTAAAATATTTCCTTTCTGTTGCAGACTTAGAGGCTTTGTATTTTCTAGGTAGGGAATTTTTTTTACCTAAAACCCTACTCAAATAACATGTTTGTGATCCTCATATTCATCATCATCAGCTCGCCAGCAGCCAACCGCGGCCGTATAATGAATACGTGTCTGTATGTTTAGTATATACTTATGTGAAAATAAAGAATATATATACATTTGCATACAAATATTATTTAAACGATATATATTGGAATAGCAGTCGGGATATTAAGATAAACATACTGCTCGTTCTTTACTTGTCCGCGTCTGAATCTGGGTCAGTCAAAGTCTATCAGGATATGTTTCGATAGTCTGTGAGTATACCTAATGGTAAATTTACTCGGAAAATTGTTTCGTTCTATTTCTTGTATGAGTTTATTTTTACCAAGTCTGAGTGATTTTTAAGAACATTCGTAGAATGTGAATAGGTTGATATATTTTCCCGTTCTTGTAGTTTCCTTAAATTGATTCTGTATCTTGTGTTATACTTAATTTTGATGCAATAATTTTGAAGCATCTGTAGTATCTTGTGGTCAGAGTGTGATATTCTACTCCATACAGTAATATTATAAAACAGTACGGGGCGGATAAGCGAGTAGTAGGTAAGGAGTTTGGTTCTAGGATGTAGCGGACTTCTTCTGCAGAAAATAGGCTTCATTGGGTCGATCGCCTTTCATGCATTTCATAGTCAGGCCAAGATATTCATTCAATTACATGTCCTCCCATTTCGATTTTAAAATCAGGTGTTTTTGTTTCATCGTGTACATGATGGTTTTGGTTTTAGCATTTTTTGTAATACTCGACAAGCGCATCAAGCACCCTCGATAGGTATATTACAGCAATGTTTGCTTTAAACAAAGAGACGCAAAGTTCGAAGTCATCTGCATAATTTGATAGGTTGCATCTCTCGTCTCGGGGGATGTCATGTGTGAATATGATGAAGAGAAAGGGTTCCAGCAGACTTCTTTGTCGCAAACCTTTTGGAATCTAACGTAATTCCAATAGCACATTTCTAGTGAAGACCCTGAAAGATATTTTCTTTATCTTTTTGTTCGGAGCAGCTTGTGTACGAGCCTATTTATCCATACGATGTGGAATGTTTTCTCGAAAAGTCCAGAAAATATTATGGCGAAATGTTGCTTTTGTATGTAGACCTTGTCGTCAACTTCAATCCTCTAAGAGCTGATAATACATTTAGCAATATTATAATATCCCATTAGTAATAAAAAAGACGACGGGCCATGCTCAATAATTATTGGTATTCTTTATCAATTCCGATTGACGGCTACACCAAAATTAAAGGCAAAAAAGCTCTACTGTACTTATTATTTCGCATCCAAAAACAAAAACTAAAATTTATTTATATATTCATATATAGATAATGTACCTTAATTCGCAAAATCAAACGATTCATTTTAATGTTATAATTTTATGAAATTTTCTATATTTCAACCACTATGGACTGCACGCCACTGATTCGCCAAGGTTTGAAGAGGAGCAAAATGTCGCAACAACCCCGAATGAAAATTTGCTATATTGTTGAGTTGATTGTACCAAAAATACACAGTATTATACGAAAATAATGAAACGTTTTTTTTTTGTTAAAACACCTTTATAAATTTTTGTACATTGTTTATTAATGACCGGACCGGTTTCACTTTATGACAGGTATCTTTGGACTGGAAAACGTATAACGACCAGTCTGAAAATGCTCGTCATAAAGTAAAACTGATCCAGTCAAAGTACAAATTATATCCGTCTACCCGGCAATTTTCAGAGTGTAATGTATAGTTAGCTAAAAGAATATATATTTTTATAGGTGAGTCCGTCCGTGCCCGCCGTCCTCAGATTTTCTAACATTTAAACAAAAATAATTGAAAAATATTTATGGATCTTCTTTTAGGTTATCAAATAAAACATAATGCGATATTTCTAATTGTTTTCTTTAAGGAAAAGACATTGCCAATATTTAATTTTTCTTTTTTAAGTATTAAATACATAAATAACGGAGATACAGTCGTTATCGGTTAGAGACCACAACGTTCGCACGACGATACTATCAGTACATAAATTCCGTTCATGGCAATGGTTTAAATTATAAAAATGATCGACGGCCATGCCATTTCGTGTCATTGGAGGGCTTACGCCGTGCCATTACCGTGCCGTTGCCGTGCCGTTGCCGTGCCGTTGCCGTGCCGTTGCCGTGCCGTTGCCGTGCCGTCTCTGTAACGTTGCCTTGCCGTTGTCGTGCCATTGCCGACAAAAATGATTTAAACACGTCCTATGTTTTCAATAACTCATTTCTGTAATAACAAAATACCGTAGCATAGAAGGCTTTGAGATCGATTACATTTCAATATGAATGTGATCAAAAATAGCATTGGACTGTTGATTATGTTTGATCGGTCTTACAAAATGACTGTTGTCCGTGGTTCATCATCACGGCGATGAAGCCGGTGTCTCGACACTGCGTCGGTGGAGACCGGACTTGCAGGTGGTGTTCATCACTGGTGTGAGTCTTCCCGGCACTCCAGTGCGAAGTAAGCCAAAGGTACAGTGGACCCGGTTGGCTGATGGTTGTGATCTCGAACCGCGGGCGAAGCCTAATATGATGCAGACCAAAGATATTAGAAGAACGAGATGTGCTACCAGCAGTTCATACTGTGTGGAATTGCTTTGCCGAGTGTCGCCGGTTTTGTTCACTAATACTACTGCACACCTTCGCTTACGCTAAGGCATCGCTAAGGTATCCGAACTAATACATAGAACAGATTTCTGTGCGTACACGTCCCGATACCGTTCAAAGTACCCTAATTAGTTAGTACTCCGCCTACGGTCCGGCGGACAACATAGCATATCTCGTTCTTCTAATATCTTTGATGCAGACCGTTGCGAGGTGCGTGTGCACAATGCCCGGGCGCGGGCCGGGAGTAGCGCGGCCGCCCGTCGTCAATTGCAGTTGGACCATAAATAAACCAATCACAAGCTCTATATTTTCTGGCTTTTTGTTTGACACCAATTGATCCTAAAAAGCATAGATATGCCAATAAATAGACAGTAAAATTCTCGTTCGGAGCCTATATATTATACTATACACCAATGAAAAACTTTTCAGAGTTTTTCAGAGTTCAGACTTTCAGAGTTTTTCATTGGTGGATATAGTTAGGCAATCATATGTTGTCACAATATTTCGGTTTTAATTTTCGATCGTAGTTATATCCCTCTAATTTGGGCACTTGAAAGAGACTGATCGACTGAGTATTAAAGACTGACTCTAGGTACCGCAATGTGGTATTCAAATAGTAGTGGCACGTCCTACTACAGTAAAGTCTAGAACCTCTCAGGCCGTTAGTAGGTAAGCTGACGACTTCAATTTTTATAGATAGGTACAACGCTGATTTCAAAGATCTCGGGCGCTCGATATTCATTCGCCGCGCATCTTGATGCGATGCGGGTTGCATATATCCATGTTCTAGATCTTTCGAGGGAGTACCAAGTATTATTCTAAGAACTGCTACTACACAAGTAATGATACGAATTTAAAAGAATAAAAAAATTGTATATTTATATTGAAAAGTAGATTGGAGTAATAAAAAAAATAATAAATTAACATAGTAAAATTAATTAGAAAAGGAAACCTATTTAGCTATTAATCAATCAGAGTGAAGATTTTTGGGGCCAATATCTTTCTCCACTTTGCGCCAATACTCGAACCTGAAAACAACTGGATTACGTGATGAGAATGGCTTGTCGCGTTAAAATATATTTTTGGTATCTTTAGTCATTTTGCTCAAAAGACTAATTCCTAAGCACCATGCCATCAAATTAATATAGAATTATTAACTTGCGGTGTGAACCTTGCCATAAACTCATCCGTAAACAACAAATTTCCGAGTTGGTTAACGTGAAAATTAATTTCGGGATAGTTCCATAAAGCTTCGAGTTGAAATAGAGATACCTTAACCGTTACATAATACAGTGACATGGTGTCATTCCCGCAATATTGTAAAACCATACATAACCTTGAGCGTCTGTTTTATTGAATACAGACAAGTGAAGGTTGGATAGGACAGGATATTAATGTAAGAAAGGATGGGACTTGAAATGGTTAATATTACCCTAACAACACAATGGATACAAATAATGTGCATACCTAAGGCTCTAAAAAATATGATGTCATTTGAATTTCTCTCAGATTCTGTACAAGATTTTTAAATAAATAATCAGTAGAAAAAATACAAACGTTTTTGTGAAGGCATGATATTTCATATTTGCATATTTCATTTCCACCGGCTAACAGCGGTTATACGTCTTGGGAGCAGTGGCGGCCAGTGACCCTTTTCGTTCTACATGGTTCAGATCGAAGAAAAACATTTTGTTATTTTTGAAATTGTGACATAAATAAAAAAAAATTTCACTTCTCTCAACAAAATTTTCAAGAACCCATTGAATGGTTCCACCTATTCTCGTATTTGCGTTCCAATAATAATTGCTTAAGTAGGTTATTAGCCTTCTCGTACCAGCCGCCACTGTTCGTTTTGTATTTCATAAGTAGGCATTTTCTTAACGATATTTTCATAAATTCACCAGTCAAAAAGAACGCTCTAACAAAACGACGGGACCAGAATAAAGAGGCGTTTTTATTATCGAAATGAATCTTCGGAATATTTTTGAGAACCTTCTTCGACATTTATAAAAACTATCTGTAGATAATAATATAATAAATTAGAATGGACAACGTTGTTCCCGTGTCGTAAAATGTACCATTGGGGTTAATGTACCGTTCTATCAGAAGGTGCTTTCATATTTAATTGTGTGCTACTAGAAGGGATAACCGACGAAGGGCAACCGGGCTATGGTGGGAGCAAGGGATGGAGAGAGGGCGGGTGGGGTCCCTCGGAGGGATGAGTGCCCACTTGATCTGCCGCCTACAGAGCAGAAGGGTACAAGATTTGAGATTGAGATAGGTTCTCTCGGTAGAGAAGAATAAAATCCGGGATGAGACTAGACACGGAGAGCGTGTTTAGATACAACCTACTTTTGATACGCACTTAACTCCGTGATACCCTCACAAATTGCCGATGGTTCAAAGATCAAATGAAATTCTAATACTTTAATCTTTATCATCATAGCAGATTTACCTTACTTCAAGAAGGCTTAAGATATATAAATTTTTAATATTTAAAAGTTCAGAACATTTATGTATCATATTTAGATGAGACATGAAGCGGAAGAATAGGTTCCGCTTTTTTACCTCCAACTCTTCCAAGGCTTTAACTTTCAACTTAAACTACCGAATCCGGTCTACGCGCACTGTTTATCGAATTCTAATAATGGAACCAGAAGAGATATTAGAACGCAGTAACGCCTCTAATTGTAACTCTATGGTTCAGAACCAATTCGGTTTTAAGTACTAACGAAGATTTTCTATCATCTGCATGACAAGATGGTTTGAGAGGGAGATATGTAAATACGAATGTTAGAGGGAACGCGCTTATATTAAAAAACGATAACAACTAAGCGAAAATGGCGAAAATATTTAATAAAACAAGACTCGTTTGAAATAGAGCCTAAATCTTTTGACAAATTCTTAAGTTACATTTAAAAGACACACTGTGATTTTTTTCATGCCTTTAACATGTTAAATAATAGAACAAAACGTGTTTTTAATAATTTTCGGAGCACACTTTCCAATTTTAAATAACGATTCATTTTTTTAACAAATTAACAAATTTCACGGGAATATCAAATAATTTAACTTTTATATTAAGGCGATGCCATACGTAGTAATGCAAAATCATGTGTTTTGGTTTGAAATTTTGGTCGCCTTGAAATGTTTCAGATGCTTTAATTAAATACTGCGAGTAGAATACATCTTGGCCTTTGAAATAATCGAGTATTTTTTAGATAAGTCTTTTTATAAGACCAGAAAAAAAATAATGTATAAGGCCTATGAAAACCGCTTTGAAGTTCAAAATCTCCTTCTTACGAACCCATTTTCGGTTATAATTTTACTGTATAATGTGGCAAGTTAAAAATTAAATATTTATGCCTGAACATCCACAAAATAAAATAAAAGGCATTTATGGCCATTTTTTTTCTTGCATAAATCAAAACAGGCGGATGGTGTTAAGCGGGAATTTAAACCTTATCGCCATCTACGTAAGGGTTGTTATTGATAGCGGCTCAATTTAAAATACTACACGACGCACTATGGTTTTACCAGTATGGGAGCATTGGAAACAATTCAAAATTTCAAATTACAGGGACCACTAAATTTTGTTGCTATATCTTGACGACACATCCTAGCGCATCTTTCCCCCCACCACCGAATTCGGCAAAATGTTTCGTCGCTGCGTACCACGTCAGTAAAGATCGGCTTCCCGAGCAGGCAAGACGTTTGTGTGAAAGTGCAACATTTATAATACAATATATAGGGAGTGATAACTTTGTATAACGCTTGCTGGCATATTTTTTTCAACATGGATCCAATACCTTCAGGTATGTACTAAATACGGAATGTTTTTTTTTTTCATTTTCTAATGTGACAAATTTGCGATATATTTTTTAAAAATATCTGGTGAAATTTTAAAAAAAATACGATAAATTCTTAAACAGTTAAGGTTATAGTTACATATTTCCTAGAATTTCGTAAAAGTGCTGATACACTTTTGTAGCTAAACTATTTAAGAATCATATTAAGAAAAAAAATCTTGCTACTTTTATGCCCCTTTTCGGTCCAGTAATTTTTCCATAATTTACTTACTATTAAATTTTTGTGCTTCATAAATATTATTTTTGTCACAGGTTCGGTTTCAAGGGATTTGTTCCTGAGACAAAGGGAGTTATTTGACATACTGATGAATTCAAAGTGCCAACAGATGGACAGACGATTTTTATATTTGAAAAAAAAACTTATAAACCTCACCAATTGCCCTAAAGAAGGGTTGGATAAACTCGGTAAAAAGATCGCGGGCTTCAAATTTCGCTTTAAAACAAGATGGGTAATTGCTCGTCGAATTAAGGCTAAATTTGTGATGCAAAATAAAAAATGGCTTAAGACGCCTATCAGTTTTACATTATATGGGAAACAACATAGAAGCGGTCGCCCGGAAATACAATTTGAACAGAGTTCTGACCGATCCAAACGCTTAAAAACTAAAGATCTTCGGAAAAATTCACCTCTTTCTCATTTGGCGTTTGCAACAAAAATGAATTTGAGAGCTTCTGGACAACCGGTTGCATCAAAATTATTAGAAGACATCATTCGTTCACCTAGGCGTGCATCTAAGTACAGACAAGCGTACGAGGTATTCGAAGATACTCACTCTAGACGGATGTCTGGGGAGGAAGCCCTCTCAACCATGGTAGAAGCCAAGCTTACAAAGCACCAGTACAGTGTCATAAGATCCAAAGATCCTGAAAGGTTTCCACCATACAATATAGTACTTGAAGCAAAAAAAGCGTGCTATCCAAAAAAAGAAGACATAACAATCACTGCTACATCTGCAGAAGTAACTGTTCAAGCTCTTTTGAATCACACTTCTGAACGTGTGATCAATGTGCAAAAAGAAATCATTTGTGGTTTAAAAAGTAAACAATCAAACAATTTGCGGTTGATTTCAAAGTGGGGCTTTGATGGCAGTTCAGGGCATAGTTCTTACAAACAGATGTTCATTGGGACGCAAGCGGATGCGGATGATTCAAGCGTTTTTATATCTTCAATCGTACCCATACGTTTAGTATGCGGGAACTCTGACAATACAAACGTTGTGTGGCAGAATCCTCGCCCATCGTCCACCAGATATTGCCGCCCAATTAAGATAAACTTTGCCAAAGAGTCGACACAACTTGCGATTGCTGAAAAGAACAGAATAAGTGCGCAAATAAAAAATCTTACGAGTTCACCCGTGGCACTTGATGGAAAAATTATAATGGTGTCGCATGAACTCATCTTAACAATGTTAACAAGACCACATAAACCTTCAACCTTAGAGTTTGGTTTGTCAGTGTTACACTGTTGGATTAGACTGTTCGAATGTCTTTTGCATGTGGGTTATAAACTTCCAATAAAAAAATGGCAAGCCAGAAATCAAGACAAGGAAATTGTGGCGAAACATAAAGCTAATATACAAAAGGAATTCAAAAATCAAATGGGGTTAATAGTCGATCAGCCTAAGCCTGGTTTTGGAAATTCCAATGACGGCAATACAGCCAGGCGATTTTTCCGCAACGCAGATTTGGCATCAGAGATCACAGGCGTAGATAAAAAAATTATAGAAAGAATGCATGTCATTTTAGTAACAATATCAAGTGGTTACGATATTAATATTGACAATTTAAGGAAGTTTTCTCTTGATACTGCTAAGTATTTCGTTAAATTGTATGCGTGGTATTATATTTTTTTTTTTTTTTTTTTTTTTATATTTACTCCACACAGGAGGCCCTGAAGAAAATAATTTCCCTCAGGGCCTATGTCATCTTTGGGGATGCTGTGTGGAGGGTCTTTTTGTGGAGAGGAAGGAGTGAACATGGGTCTTGAAGAGTCCCATGTTGTAGGAGGGAGGAAACACAGAGGCCGGCAGTTCGTTCCACAGCCGAGCTGTTGAACTTAAGAACGAATCATAGAAGCGACCCGTTCTCATGTGACAAGTGTCAACTGTGTACAAATGTTGGGCGCGCGTTTGGCGTGTATCCCGACTACGCACCGGTGCCGAAGGGATCAATGACGCTAGTTCCTCAGAGCATCTTCCATTGTAATACCGATAGAACAAGGACAGCATACCTACCTGACGCCTGTGCTCTAAAGATTGCAGTCCGTTTGTTAAGATTGGGGAATCTATCAAACGGACCGCCCGTTTCTGCACAGAGTCAAGGGTTTTTTTCAGGTATTTTGGGGCTCCAGACCAGAGATGGCTGCCAAATTCGACAGTAGGGCGCACTTGCGATTTGTACAGGGTGAGCAGTTGTGTACTATTAAAGTATCTGCGGGCCCTGTACAGTACGCCCAGCTTCTGAGAGGCCAACTTTACTCTAGCTTCGATGGAGCCCCCGTACCTGAGCTGGTCACTTATAGTTACACCAAGCATATCAATGGAAGGCCTGTTCGGAAGATTGCTTCCGTTGAAGGAGACTAGATTATCATTTGGATCCCTTTTAGACGTAATCAGACAGGATTGGGTCTTTGAAACATTAAATTCGACGAGATTATTTTTACCCCAGGAGGAAATACTCTCGAGATAACCGTCCATTCTCTGCTTCAAAGCCCTCCGAGCCGTTGGAGTTTGTGTGCCCTTTGGGGGCTTGTCAAACAAAAAGCTATCATGAACTGTACTGTCATCCGCGTAACAATGAATCGGTGCACATGTCAAAAGGTCATTGATGTGCAACAAAAACAAAGTCGGAGACAGAACCGATCCCTGTGGGACGCCAGCATTTATGGAGTGCGAGGAAGAGGTGAAACCGTCAGCAACCGCCTGAATCGACCTATCCCTTAAAAAGTCAGCAATCCACGTACACAGGGATGCGGGAAGTCCGTAAGAATGCAATTTGTTGACAAGTCCTCGGTGCCAGACCCGGTCAAAGGCCTTGGATATGTCTAGTGCGACCGTTTGGGTCTCACCGTGACGTTCCAGGCACCGCCCCCAAACATGCGTCACATACGCGAGAAGATCACCGCACGAGCGGTTCCGCCGGAATCCGTATTGACGGTCGTTGATAATTTTGTTCTTCTCGAGGTATGTGAGCAGTTTGTCGTTGATCACACGTTCCATCACTTTGGACAGAACTGATGTGATCGCTATGGGGCGGTAGTTGGCCGGGTTGGAGCGGTCACCTTTCTTGGGAATAGGGTGAATTACCGCTTTTTTCCAACCAGAGGGCACAGTGCCACACTTCAGGGACATTTTGAAGAGCTTTGTCAAAACTGGAACTATTTCCGCAGCACACCTCTGCAATACCAGGGCAGGTATTCCATCAGGTCCACTAGCTTTGTTAACATCGAGCCCCCGTATGACGTGGAGTACATCCCGATGCCGGATCCTCAGCTTTTTCATATAGAAGCCGCAGTGAGGAACCGACGGCGGAACAGCACCCCCGTCGTCGAGGGTCGAGTTTTCCGCAAACATTTTCCCTAAAAGGTTTGCCTTTTCGGTGGCGGTGTTTGCTAGTGAGCCGTCAGGTCTGGTAAGAGGTGGCAAACTGGGTTTGCAAAAATTTCGACCTATTGAGCCCGCAAGCGACCAGAATGCTCTGCTGCCATGCGGGCAGGCAGCCAGCTTTTTGCTGATCTGCAGGTCGTGTTCGAATTTTGACCTATTGATGATTCTCTTGCATTCCTTTGCCGATTTGTTGTATGCTGATCTGCTTTCGGGCGTTCGAGATGTGTTGTAGGCTCGGTAAGCCGCGTTTTTTCGTCGAACTGCTTCGGAGCATTGTCGACTGAACCACGGCTTTGAGCCCACACCAGTTTCTTTAGTAGTCGATTGTATGAAGCCATCCATCGCCGATTTGATGACTTCACCAATCTCCTGGGCACATCTTGAAGGGTCCGAAGTCCGAAAACAAACAGCTGACCACGGAAAAGCATTGAAATGGGCCCGCATACCGAACCAATCTGCTGACCTATAGTGCCACACTTTTCTCCTCAGCCTCTCATTGGTTGGTCTGAGGCTAACGGGGATTGATGTCGTCACTAGGCAGTGGTCAGATGATCCCAGAGGCGCTGTGACGTCAATCTTATAACCGTGTGGCACAGTAGTTAAGAATAGGTCTAACAGATTGGAGCGGTGAGTCTGGACATCAGGAACCCTTGTAGGCTCCTGAACCAATTGCTCTAATCCGTAGCAAATGGCAAAGGATTCCGCCTGTCGGCCAGCCGAGTCCGTTGGGCCTGAGAACTTCAACCATGGTTCGTTATGAACGTTGAAGTCCCCCAGAACAACAAACTCGGCCGAAGGGTAGCGGGGCAAGAGATCATCAATAGTATCGCTCAAATGTTTGAAGAGCTCGGAAGTGTCTGATTCGCTATGGTTCGGTGAGCGGTATAGACATGCGTAGAATCTTGCCGTACTGGCAAGATTGACGCGCACCCACATTACGTCGAATCTGGAGTTTTCCAGACTCAATAGTCGCACACAGTTGACGTCAGCTCGACTATAGAGGCAGACTCCTCCTTTCAGTCGGAATTTGCTTGCGAGGGTAAAGCTCGGGCAGTCCAGATAGGAGGAGTCTGGCGGCTCGGCTATCTGAGTTTCGGATAGGAAAAGAAGGTTGGGACGTTGGGACAAAAGATGGTGATGGACGGAATTTAAATTTGTGTGCAGGCCGCGAATGTTGGCAAAATTTACCAACAGTTTTGGCCCGCACCGGGGACGCCTGCTACTCGCCGCTGTAAAGATGTTATGTTTGTTTTTATGTATATTCATGATTTTAATTTTTTTTTTTTTTGTTTTTTTTTTGTTTTTAAGGGTATGAAGTGAAAGGAAGGTCTGGAATGGAAAGGTATGAGGGGTGGGTAGGAATATGGGGTTCAGGCTGTCCAGGAGTGATGAGCGTTTGGTTCCAGCCCACCCACTGCGGTGCTAGGCGATAGGCTGGGAGAGTCCGGCTGGAGAGGGCATCCAATGCGCCCCAAACGCTGCTGCTGGGTCCCCTCCGGTCACGAACCGGCACAACAGCAGTGGCGGGGTTTTTACACTCGCTGATGGGGCAGCCCACCCTTAGTCGTGAGCCTGAGGGTCGGGCCCCTGTACTATCGAGCGGCCCGGACAGCGGTAACCGGTTGTAAAGGGTCTCCCTCAACCAGCATCTCCCAACCGGCCCGCCACGCAGAAGGTGGGCCGACGCACCCGCCACCAAGACCTGGGCAAACCTTAACCCATGAACCCGGGCACCCCTGCTAAGTCACCAAACGTAGCGAACCACTTGGGGTGACCTGTGGCAGAGGTGTTGGTCATCCAATAAATGGTTCCCAGGGCGGCGGTACCCATTCCCGCCTACCAAATTGAGTCTACTGTGCCCCCTACTGTGCATAAGTTATTAATCCACGGGCCAGACGTAATATCGAATGCATTGCTGCCGATTGGCCAATTATCAGAAGAGGCTCATAAAGCTCGGAACAAAGATTTTAAAAAATATCGCGAAAACTATTCTCGAAAATGTTCTCGAGAGAAATGTAATGAGGA
Source organism: Hesperophylax consimilis (assembly GCF_061612785.1). NCBI lineage: Eukaryota > Metazoa > Arthropoda > Insecta > Trichoptera > Limnephilidae > Hesperophylax > Hesperophylax consimilis. The sequence continues at coordinate 4,289,059 of NC_142840.1, read as the reverse complement.
TATTTTTAATTTAATGTTAGTAACATCTGACCCTGTCATAACTAGTTACAGGAAACTCGCAAAAAAAACAGTTAAATCGTTTTCCTAAGGAAGTTTACGACTTAATAATTCCTCCGAATATTCATTCTTCAAGTATTTTTAACACCGATGATGATGATGATGATTGTTCATCGTCTGCATCAGAATGTTAAAAAAGAAAAATTAAACATTACTCGGCCTGTATTTTCCAAGGATGTGGACTTTTGTATTTTTAATTTAATTTTTACATTTTAAATTTTATATTTTTGTTAATAAAATGCAGAAATCACAGTAAAACTTACTAAAACTGAATATTTTTATTTTTTTTACCCATACCAAAAAATAATATCACCTTTTAGTTCCTGTAAATCCGTCCTGTGAATTGTTTCCAAGTTTTGGGGTATTTGGAACCACTGTGCGACGTAGTGAATCGCCTTAATAACGTTTCGGCATAACAAATTTAAAGATATTGTTTAAAAAAATTACATGCTTTTTTTTAGAACTTAAAAACATAAGGAGTTAAAGAGAAACTTGTTATTAATCGGTATAAATTGGGAATGCGGAGGCTTTACTTTCAATTTAAAAGTGAAAAAAATCATGTTTATATAAATGTATTGTAACAATTTTTCTTCAACGTCGCAAGATCATACTCCTATGAAACGAATTAAAAATATGGAAAACATATTCTTCGATGTTGTTGATATATTTATCTTTTTTTTAAATAAATATGGATTCTTTCATCTGTTAGAGTTGTTTTATTTTATGAAACTGCTTAACTCTGGATGCGTTGGAGAGTATTGAGCAGGTGTCAAATTGTATTGATAATTTAATATTAATTTTATTTTTTCGGTTATAATACTTTATCATATCATCTGCACTGTGTATTAGTACAACGTAAATGTTTAGGTAAGAGCCTTTTTAACGGAAGTAAATAAATAAATGAATAACTCTTCTACGCAATGTTAAAGCATTAACGAGTACTGCGACAGTAAAACTCTCGTCTCATCCAACACCACATCCCACTTTACTAGTAAGCAGCACATTTTAATGATATACAGGGTTTTCCAATAAGAGGTGTTATTTTGAATAGCCCGCTATTTCGATAGATGTTACTTTTGAAGCTGTCATTTTTTAACATTTGACAAGTAGAAACTACGCCATTGATAAAAATCTAACGATACACGCTTCAACAACATATTAAAATTATTAAAATTCACTTGAGTGAATCAAATGCAAATCATCTTGAGTGATGAAGCCTATTTCCACATCGGTGGCTTCGTCAACAAGCAAAATTGTCGCATCTGGGGCTCGGAAAACCCAAGAATTATTAATTATTATTTTTTTTGGTAAACTAATGTTTTTTTAATAATTATTGCTTTTAAAATAATTGTTACCCAAGAATTATTGTTGAAAAGCCTTTTTATCCTCAACGTGTGACTGTTTGGTGCGGTTTATGGTCCGGAGGAGTCATTGGACCTTACTTTTTCGAAAATGAGGCTGGAGCAACAGTTACGGTAAATGGATTGCGCTATCGATAGATGATTAATGATTTTTTATGACCGGAATTGGATGGTATTGATCGAGACAACGTTTACTTTCAACAAGACGGCGCTACGTGCCACACAAGCAACGAAACCATTGATCTTTTACGATTGAATATCAAAATAACACCTCTTATTGGAAAACCCTGTATTTACACGCTCTATGAGATGTATGGGATTACACTAACCGCCCCACATTCCGGAATAAAGAAATTATCATCTTTAATCTGCGATACGAGAATGTCCTCAAATAAAAATTACTGTGTGGTTTTAGTGAATTGATGCCTCCAAATAATCAATAACGACATTGTGGCTCAAAAACAAGGTAGGCTGAATATATTGACTTGGCTATCTGTATGAATTTCATTCATATCAGATCCAACGCGGAGAGAATCAATTTTTCCTTCACTATAAATTAGCATGCTTAAATAATAAAACATAATTTTAATGATGTTCTATCCATTTGCCTTGATAACATATCATGACTTTACACATAATTTTTCCTGTAATGCAAAAATATTCTGATTTTCATGAACACGTGTTCCGATATCATGATAAAACTCGTAATATATTCATAATTCCTGCAATCCAGTTTATAGTCGGAATTACTAAAAATTTGAAAAGATTCTTAACGAATTAGCAATATTCATTTTTCTGCGTGCATGTTTTAGCAAAAATACATAAAATTGTCATATAAGATACAAAACAAAGTAGTGCGAACAAAACTTTACGCGATCTTATATTATAATAAACTTTAACGCATTTCCAAGGGCGACCTATGCGCATAAGGAAGGAGGGGTTAGAGAATTCCACCTCCCTCCCCATTATTACTTAGGAAAAAGAGAACAGAACTTATAGATAACATTTCTGGAAAATACAAAAATATTACAAGCACCATCTATTTTATCAATTTCATGTTAGTTGGTAAGTAGAGGTCCCAAAAAAAACTTATTCATAATTTAATACACATGTTCAAATATTCATTCATAAGCAATAATATAATTTTTAAGGAATGTGAAATTTGATCAATAAAAAATAATAAAATAAATTAAAAGTAACGTTTTACGATTCAGCCTCATTCTTCATATGCATATTAACTAAAAACAATTTTCCGTTTTTACTTAATGACTATAAGAAACAAATAGGTACCTACAAGTTGGCGAAAATTGATAATAATGCTTGTAAATCACAGAACACAGATTTTTTTCTAATAGAGATTTATCTCACGTAAAAACTTTTTTTTGTACAGATAGGCTACTGGTCAATTAAATACCGCACAATAAAACTTACAATTTGACAGCAATATTCTACATAATATTGTATAAAATGTAATGTTTCATATACAGATACCCACTTAACTCGAAATTTATCGCAATACACATTCGCTGCAAGCAAATTTTGCATCAAAATAACAATATTATGATTTTGCCTGTTAAATCTCAATTCAAACAATGCAGTAAGTGTTTCTATGTGTACTAGCGTCACATCCTGCAAATGCATTATGCAGCATCATAGCCAAGTGAGGCAAACAACCAGCTCGCTATGAACAATACAAATCGTTCCGATGTGACTAACGCAAAATAATTCCAAGCCGTCTCAACCAAATACCTACCACCCCTAATGCATTGCATTAACCGGGGCAAACGAAAAATTCACTTAGTTTATGTTGGACAAATATTTATTTTATCAGATGCATTCTAGCAGATTTTCAAAACATGCCAGATTTTTCAATAAGTAAGATAAGCTTTGTGAGTAATACTTAGAAAAAATACGTTAACATTTCAAAGTAAAAGCAAATCAGATTTGAAAATCGTGAATAATTCTTTTTTTGCTTGTCCTCTCTTATCGGAAAATGCAGTAGGTATATATCAGAGAGGAGTGAAATTTTTGGTTTTAAAATTTCAAATATCTTACCCATCTTACTCATTACCGCGATATAAATATTATATGGATATAAGGTCGGGATAATGGAAAACGTTACTCTTAATCGCTGAGGATGAGTGTAGGATTCATATTGACTGTCCCCGTAGTGCCGGCGGTATGAAGAATGTCAGAACTTGTTTGCGATGAAATGTAAAAAGGCAGTAATACCCATGTGCAACCATGTGGAAGGATATTTTAAATCTTTATATCGGTTTACCAAAGCAAATTTGAGACGCATAAACAAATTGGCCATATTTCGATGCAAATAAAAACAGACCGGGTCAATGACATTACAAATGTCATCTGAAGAAATGTGAAGTTATCGACAAACACAACCGTGTTTTTGAGCTTTGGAGCAATGTTCTAAAAAAATATGGTAAGAATATTATGGGCAATGATTTTAACCCGAGCAGTATACAACCCTCTTCCTCATATATATGATATATACCAACGCTGTAGCGGCGTATTAGGGAATATTTATAGGTAAAGACTATTTATTTCTAATTAATTAATTAGTTCAAATTGAAAAGCCCTCGCTCCGGGAACAAATTATTGAATAACCAACACATCTACCGTCCATATGTATATATATGATTTTATGTTGTACCATTAATCTGTTCAAAAGAAGAAGTCTTCGAGGCCCTAGAACCGTTTATTATTTTGAAATTTTTTTATAAAATTATCAAAGCAGTTATTCTCTTGTAACGCAAATAAATAAAACGACATTTTTTCTTACCAAACTGTCTTTTTGTAATGTAAACAAAATTTTTATAAAATATATTTTTTTTTTACCTAAATGGACACCGGTCAGAAAAAAGACCGCTGGAAAATCGAAAAATTTCAAAAAGATTAAGCAAAAAAAAAAAAAAAAAGTTTTTTCTGTTCATCAAAATGAATATAGTATTCATAAATAAAACCATTAAGGGTGTATCGTTAAAAACAAAAGTTGTCCTATAAAGGGTTAAAACATGTGTAGTTTATTGTGTAGAAATTTGAATTCATGTAAGTCAAATGAATGTTCCAACATAAATGGGTCGTTTGTAATTTAAATATACTCCCGTCAAAGTGCTTTTTTATGATTTTTATCATTTAATTTTATCTTTCATCGTATTTATATAGTAAATATAACAAAGCTTTATCACAAATAATTGTCAAAGTTACATCTAAAATTCAATTCTTTATTGGTCTATATTTTATAATTTAAAACTGAAATAAATAAATGTGCACATATTCATATTAGATTTATGTTATAAATTAAAAAAAAACATTATTCAGTTTTATTAGATATTTTGGCCTGAAATCCAATTAATTTGCATGAAAAATGCAGTTCCTCTTAATTAAAACTCACATGTTATCTTGTCTCTAATTCTTATCCATATCCTTGGTACTACCTTACTTACTATTCGGTCATAACCTGCTTGTAAACGCTGACCGATCAAATGAAGATGTAATCATCTCATGCACTTAAAATATTTCTCTTGCACAATAAATAACACGTTCTTTAGATTCAAATTTAGAAATTCTATTTGGCAATTTTAATAAAATTCTTATTCGGATACGGCCACGAATTCCACTTTAATCGGATATTGATTTGTTTACGCTTTCTTCGAACTGGCGCAGACGGAAAACAACTTAATAAAATGCGATGGTCGTAGCCTTGGCAAAGGTCGGTCATATTGCAACCATACGGGTACGGATTAATTCTTTATTTGATATAGGTGAAAAGTATTTTACTTTTAAAAACTTTAGGTCATGACGTTTTGCTTTTGTCGGTATTGCAATAAAGTTATTCATAACCAGACAAGCTGTGAAACTATTATATTAATTGATTCGAGGATGTATACAAATCTATTGTTTCATTACCAAATATCGGATTAACTCTCTTGGGAGTGTTCTTCTCAATTACTAGTATTGCAGTCAGGTGACGAGTCTGAACTAAGCCAACTTGACTTGAGACTAGCAAATATAGTTTTCCTATTCAAAGCATATTAGAAGTAAAAGCGCTCATTCAGGATATTGGCCACTCAGATTTAGATCGAAAGTCAGGATTACTGACGTTCTAAAATAATGTAAAAAGCAAGAAATAACTTAACTCTTGATAGGCCAGGAAGCCAAACAAAACATTTGTAACAAAGTGGGTCTTCCGACGACCCCATGCATTTTTCTGTCATGGGCTTTTAAACTATAGAAATCCCAATTATTCAATAAATTATTAATGGTAACTTATGTGTTTGCGCAGAATACGTAAAATACTAAAATGATATTTCAACTATCTAAGCTAATATTAGGAGGATAGTAATTTTGGGTAGTTGCATTGGTAATCAAAAATATTAATGTCGGTTGTCTTTGCGTTAGTCCTGCCTGAAATGTGATTCAATGAACTCAAATTTGCTTTTGAATTTAAGTGTCATCAACTGATTCTGTGAACAATTCAGACAAGTTGTAAAGTAAATACCTTAATGTAATATTTTTTATACATTTTAAAAACTGATATGTGAACATTTCTGACTTCCCTATTATTATTTTTAAGAGTCTGCGCTAGTAAATTATATAGTTATACATCGCGTGTATATAGTAGCGTTTCTCGCTCCTAATCTTACTTAAAATTAAAATATTATTTCTACTGGCGCTGACCCGTGAAAATCACGGGATATTATAATTGTAGGATTTACAAAGCTGAAAGGATTTCCATATTTTTTATAACCGCACAAGAATTCCAAGAGACTATGACATTTCCTATAAGGGTATGTCGTAAATGTGAAGGTAGAGGGGAAAGCAAGGATATGGGTAAAAGGAAGGTGGGGAAGTACCTGGCTATTCAGATCTGGTCACCAACACGGCCAAACAACTTTTGAATTCTGAATGGTGGCCTTACAATTTACATCATAGCGATACTGAGAGTATTTTCCACTGAAACGCGCCGCAAATAATCAATATATTATTTTTAATGACTTATTATTAATTGACTATTTAAATGAATAATTTGTGAAATAACAACAATTAATCAATAAATTACTTCCACACGCCTTGGGATTTGAACCAGCAATCTCCAGCTTAAAAGCCTTTGAAAGTATTTAAATAATGAAAATATTTGAAGACCTCAAATAAATACCACTATTAAACTAAAAATGGTTGGTGGTTCCGATTTTTTTTTCCATTATTTCTGGCTTTCACCCTTCAAGGGTGTTCTTGGCCATCATTTAAAATTATTGAGAAATGAAAGGTGAATTTAAATATTAATTTTATTTAAATAGGCAAATTTCAAAATTAGAATGAAAATTGGAGTCGAGTTCAGACTTAGAAGAGATGAGATGTTGAATGGAGGGGAGGCAATTTTAGATAAGGCTTGATAGAAGAGAGGATATTTGTTTAGAGAGGGACAACCAAAAAATATGTGATCTAAAGTTCCCACTTCTAGAATCTCTGCAAATTTTTAACAGTTTTAGATCTGTCAAAATTTTAAACAAAAAAAAATGCGCTTCAAATCTGATAGTATTATTACGCTAGCGTCTCGACGGTCTAGGCCCTCTGATTGGTCGAATTCAAATCGTATGTTTCGGGTAAATCCCTCATAAGGGGTCTGCAGGCAAAAAATACCACTCTGCCCCTCAATTTTAACCAACCGTAAGGTTCATTTCGGTTTGCAGGCGACCGGATCAAAAAAAATAAGACTTTAAAATTAAGACCCGATTTCATACTGAAATAGAATCGTCACATGTAATACGAGATTTCTTCAAAAATATTGTTTCTGCTCATATAATTTTTGGATAATATCAAAGAAAATATGTTTTACAATATATGATTTAAGATTTTCACGGCCAAAAGTATTTTTGTTATTTGTTTTTGGGGTATTATGCCGTGTTGCGCTAACTCCTTCTTTAGCCAACGTTTCGGACAGCATTGCAGTGTCCATCATCAGGGCAGATGTCTTATTAAATAAGACATCTGCCCTGATGATGGACACTGCAATGCTGTCCGAAACGTTGGCTAAAGAAGGAGTTAGCGCAACACGGCATAATACCCCAAAAACAAATAACAAAAATGTTTTACAATGTTCATAATCCATCAGATTAATTACATTACAATATAAGATATATAAGATTTTTTTATATGAACTCTCTTTTAAATATCTTCCCACTTAACTGGTCTTTCACGTCTAAGGATGTTGTAACCCCTAATTCTTATAAACCCCGCCTACTCTTACCCCTCCCCTCTCCTTCCACTTCTTCTTTCCAATTGTAATATATATTTAATTTTTGACTTCGGTGTATACTTACTTCTGATGAGGTGAACTTCGTTCATAAAACATGTATTGGTTGTATATAATAAAGTGATGTAAACAAAGTTATTTATTTTTTAATAAAATAAAATTTAATGTGATCACGTTATTTTATCTATTTCCGTTTTATATCAATGCATATGTACACATTAGAGTTTAAACATTATATTTATTTATTTATTGGACAATTTGCATAGCTCCACTTTTGTGAGATATCACCTCAGGGGCGCTATATTGTAATAATCTACCTTTATATATAGATTTTTACTCTCCTGATGAAGGTGTATATATAATCTAACTTTAAACTTTATTAGATATAGTAACAGTTGTAGGTAAAGAATTACCATCAGTTGGAGTAAAATAAACACCTTTTAATTAAACCGACTGCTAATATCGTCGCACAATTACCCTCCTTTTATTCATAAAGACGGGTACAATTAATCAATATGTAATAATCTATTATTTCAGTCAACTGTGTTATAACTATCTTTAATTGTTGTGACAAACTATACGATATTGATTCAACTTATAAATATTGACGGTTGTAACACATATTTAAGCACTGCAAGTCTCCTATGAGCAAATTATATTAGATACGATAACAGTTAATATCAGTTGTAGACATGTAGTCAATAATAGTGTTTAGTTTGAAATAATCCATCACAAATACGTAAAATTTCATTTATTCAAACAACTGTCATTCTTATTATGCCTAAATTGAGCATGTTATTATTCATTAACTCCTTCCTGGTCCGTGTTTTAACAATATATACGCACCCTCTCTCTGTGAATGACCTAATATTATATCTATTAAATGTAACTGTTGTTAGTATCACTTAAACTGGGCAAAGCCAACCAAGTGCCGCCAGCAGGGCCTTGCAGCAAAAAAACGAAGAGAGGGTTTTTAACTGCTAGTATAGAATTATTAAAATACAAAAGGTAAGTACCTACAAATAAATATGACATTTCACTCCAGCGCAACAAATAGTGCATTTTTTAAAGGTCTACAGAAAAGGTCTCGAAACATTGTTTTTTTTATCTTATAAATGAATTTGATTTGTTCACTTTGGCAGTAAAATATTTTTTTCAGTTTTTTAAGGGTCGTCGTAAATTTAGCAAAACAGAGATATTAAGACGCAAGTACGTGCATGATTAGATACTTTATATGCATAAAATAAAGTATTTTATGTAACTAAATAACGTTGGAGGGGCATAAAGTAGATACAGCAAATGGTACGGCTGAAAAAAATACGAACGGAATAACGTTTTAGATAGGTCCATATATTATCTATCACCATGTACACGATTCTGTCCCTCAGAGCTGCTTTGTAACTTCTCTTTCTGTTATGTGTGTTGTATGAGAAAGAAAAAAGGTTTCAGCAGGGCAGTCGTAGGTCTATTGTAAATTACTATGTATACCTTCCAGTGGTACTCGCGTGGAACAGCCTAGTTGTTCATGGAGCGTAGAAATATTATCTAGTGTGTGATTCAGCAATTTAGGTTCTTGTTTTTGATTTACTCCGTTGTTGATAGCTGGAATTCTCCGGTTCTCTCCTAAATATTATCCAATTAACGTTGTAGATTTCAATTGTATTGAATTAATCGCGTGTATGGTCTAACAATGGACTCTATCGAAGAAAATCATGTTGAGAGAATCATGATTTCTCTGCAGTTTTTTTTTATAATTGATATAATTGTAATTTACAATAGTTGTTTAATTTGTCTTCGGAAAATTAAACAATAAAATTTCTGAATTTTCGCAAATGATGAAATAATTTTTTATATAAGTAGCACAAAATATTTCACAACGTTGCGACATAATATGTTCCAATTTGAATTACTTCGAACAAGCCATAGGCATTATTAAATTCTAATAATGCAGAAAGCTTTGTAAATTTTAACGAGTGAGAAAAAATAAAATTAATGTTTTTTTCTTTCCGTCTTCATATAGGTATTATATAATAACAAGCACTAGATGAAAAATCTGTGATTTTTTTTACAACTAAGAGTAACAAAAATGACAAAGCCGAGAATCGAACCCACCGCCAAGAAATGTAAGAACCGCTCATTAAATTCCTTATATGAATGTACTGAAAATAATACATTTTTATTTTTTAATGTTACGCACCTGCGTCCGTAATTATATTGTTTAATAATATCTAAACATCTGGGAATACACCTAGATGCAACACGACCAATGCCTAACGCCAGTACGAATACCAGGGCCCAAAGCTATTCAATAATTTATTTATGTACCTGATAGAATAAAATTTTAAAAAAGCTGATTGATTATTTTGCATTTTTACATTCTATTGCTGTTTTCTGTGTATTTTCTACGTATTATACTAGGAATTTGTATAATATTTACACTGTTTTTAAGTAATTATAGTTTACCTTAATTATTTTTAAGCATTAATAAATAGATTAGCTCCCCAGCTAGACCCGTGAATTTGACTATACTAACTCTGTAATAAAATAAGTTGATTATGAATGTTTTGAAACATATTATTGTCTTGTATCTTTGCTTCATTATTTCATCAAAAAACATGAATACATGAAATAATATAATGCTGCATTCTCAAATTATGTAATTTGAAATATTAGATAGCGGAATGAAATTCTTTGGAAGTAGTCCCAAGCATCGACGTAACCAAACATTGCAGTATCTTCATTTATTGCACAACTGCAATAACTCTCCATCTTTCAATATGTCAAAACGTTTAGTTAAATTTCAAAGAAATACTCGTAAGCAAGACCTTTGCTTCCGATACGAAATATTTATTTCAGTTTTTGAATTTAAAATTGAGTTTTCGAAACGCCGCTCCACCGTGTCACTGTTCCGACATCGGAGCAGAGCTGGAACTGTAACTGGGAACTGTATATCGGCAAAGTTGCCACAACTTCTGGAGGTTTTGCCGATGTCGACGGAAATAAGGATGTGCGGCGGTCGGAGCGGAAACTGATGACGTCAGCCCGCGATTTCATAATATCTTCGGTCAAAATCGCATATTTCATTCCACAAGCGGAGGCATTCATGTATCAATGAGATATTCCCACGTTCCTTTGTCGCAGTTGCTATATCAAATTACCATTCCTCTGCTGCAATAAACTGCAGTTTCATTGTTTCGGAAATGTTAAGAATTTACGAGCATTACTGCCGGGGAATGTGCTCGTACTGTTCATAGTTCATCAGCAACTATTTGCTGAGAGAGCACATAATAAATAGAAACTTGAGCTTTTTCCGCTTACTCTGTTATATTTTGTTCAAAGTAAACAGATCGACAAACTTTATGAAAGTAACATCATAGAGCTTGGTAAATAACATTTACAGAGGAAGATATTAATAACGTTGTCTTTACTCACACATACCGTAATAAATACAATAAAAAAATAACGGTCCTCCTTAACCGGGTTAGTTTCTCATTTTATCTCATAATAAATATATTATGAGATAAAAATGTGTTTAAAATTAAAACTTTCTTGTCTCAAAGAGTATCTAATGGAGACAAAACAATGACTGTATTCCAAGCCAAACTCAAGAACAAGTGTTCACTATTTCCTAAAATATGCTTTTAATCCTAACATTCCCGTCTCTGAATAAACACTTTCGTTGGGATTTATTTTTGTCGCTTTTAGTATAAGTTTTAAGTAAGACTGTGGGATCTGGGATGAACTTGGAGGGAGTCCTTCCGGAACATTATTTTGTAGCACTAACACATCCACCACCTAACAGCTAACAGCCTTCCATTTGGGTGGGTTTCTCGCGTTACCCGCTCTCGTCTCTTTAATTCCTTCTCTTCCTTCTGCCACCGTACCCTCAATGCCTAGTGTAACCACTAGACAAGATATAAAACGACATCTTTTATTGTAATAGTCCAAAGAATGGGTTAAGAATTCTCTTGAACACGAAACTTTCATCAGCCAATTGGTTTTATTATTTTAGAGATAGTTTTCCCAATCGCAACCAGTACATTATCCCTTGCGAATTCCACGTGTTGGCATTCAGCAAATATTATAGTAAGTTAGATGTCACTAACGAGAGATCTCCTTTATAATTTTTTTATCTCCTAACCATTCGGTTCCAGTGGGACTATGTTATCCCCAATACGGTATGTTGTAAGATTCGAAGAAGGAAGGTTAGGTTAGGCTATCTTCAATAGGGTATGTTGTAAGATGGGAAGAAGTAAGGTTAGGTTAGGCTATCCTCAATAGGGTATGTTGTAAGATGGGAAGAAGTAAGGTTAGGTTAGGCTATCCTCAAAAGGGTATGTTGTAAGATGGGAAGAAGGAAGTTTAGCAAGTACCTGGCTGTTCAGATGTTGTTAAAAACACCAATGCAATGTTTCAATTTTAAATAATAGTCTCTCTCGAGGGCGGTACTGGGCGCATACGTAACTCTGTAAATAATATATTAATAATAATACAATAAACTATCTATGTATTGTTACTGTAACAATTTGAGATAGTGATATATTCGATGGGATCTTATCTCTCTCTTTCTCTCAAGAGCGCTCCCGTATCTATATTGTAAGGGCAGGGGAGCTATGTCATCATCCAGTTGGGCAGCGTTGTCAGGCGGTTTAAGGTTTGGGCTGTAGGAAGATTTATTAATAAGGGTCTTGAAGAGGCCTGGATTATATGAAAGAGGAAAAACAGATGCCGGTAGCTCGTTCCACATACTAGCCGTCTTACACAAAAACGAGTTGAAGAATAGGCCCGTTCTCATGAAGCCAACATCAACTGTGAACGGGTGTTGCGATCGTGTACTTTGAGTTTCACTTACGTACACCGGTGCACCGGGATTAATGCTGCTAGTTCCTTAGGACAGATTCTATTAAAATACCTGAAGAACAGGCTCAACATGCCCGCATTACGTTCTTGCAAGAGATAGCAATCGGTCTGTTAACAATAGATTGTCAATCAGATGTACCGCCCTCCTTTGCATAGAATCGGGTAGGTTTTTCAAGTATTGTGAGATTCCAGCCCAGAGGTGGCTTTCAAATTCAATTGCTGGGCGTATTTGAGATTCATATAGAGTTAACAGCTGGCTACGATTGTTACGCTGCTAACCCTATACAAGACGCCCAGTTTCTTGGAAGCCTGATTTACTCGGCCTTCCCCAAGGATTACTAAATATGTTTAATGTACTTCTTTAATTAATTCATTTGTTATGAGTTTATCTCTGTAGAGAATAGCCATTGTATTAAATGGCCTACTTAATCAACCCCTGGAATATGAAAGTGTTATATCCATCGCACTGTTTAACCCAGCAGCGTCCACGCACAACAGTCCAGCGTGCCCAGTACCCGAAAAGTCCACTCAAGACTTTTATCTCCCACTAAAAGCGGTTCCATCAGATAATGGACATACTTACATAGAGCGAAACATTGCGCTGACAATTTTAAGATTAAAACATATTTTTCTGCTTACTCGGCAGCTTCTCTTGTCGTTTTACTATATGACGCATTTTTGTTAAGAACAACTTCTGTTATTTGGCACATTGACATTCAAGACAAGTTTTTTATCACCGTGTATCGTGCGATTTAGTGTTTGATTTCTTTGTAAAGTAACTGATATTATTTGGAAAAGTAGCAAATGAAAACTTCTAAAAGATTGGTATTTATATTTTCGTGAAAAATACAAATATCTTTTGAAATTTCCTGTCATGTAGAAAAAGATCTGAACTGATATTGAAAACATTAAAATGAAATAAAATAATAACACATTTTTTTTTTTTAACTTATTAAATAATATAAATTGTTCTGTCTACATAACGCCCGCATATCGCACTGAGCCACTCCCAACTAGCAAAAAGGCAAAATTAAGTATACGAGCACTCTTTTCAATGTTTAAGTATTTATTAACTTATTTGCTTGTTATCGTGGCTCAGCGCGTTTCAAAATAAAACGATTAGGTTGTAACAGAGACATCATCCTTTTGAAAAGGCTACGATATTAATTACATGATTAATGCACCCTTGTGGTGATTATTTTTTTACTGGCGCAATGTAAAATTGAATCAATATTATTATTAGAGTTTGAATTTATTGAAAACGTTTTATCTCTCTTAACAGAAAAACAATAAGATAATCCAGCAAATGCTCTCTGAATTATCTGTATAAGTTGATAACCAACTACAAATCTAAGTTAGCAGTGTTCGTATCTCGCCAGTGGCTTAATATCATTCCTCGTAATGACTCGAGACCAGATAAATGTCAACCAATAAATAATCGACAAGAGAATATCGCTGAGACCATTCTCTAGTGGAAGTGAAACGAACATTGATTTTATTGTTTTTCTGTGGTTACTAGTTAATCCATCTTGTTCGAAGTCACTTTTTGTTTCTTGGAGATGAGGGACAGGAAAAAAATACAGAAGGTCAATTCTTAGAAAATATTTATTTATTTCCATTTAAAAAACTCGTGTTGAACATTACAAGTAGTTAGATATCGTATCGATTCGCTATTGCAACAACATTTCTTTGAAAGTGTTTAATATTTTTGATCTCTTTAATAACTTCACTAATGCATTATATATTTTATAAGATATAATAATATGTTGTAATAAATTTTAAATTTACGATGATGAACTTAAAATAAAGTCGTGTTAAACACAGTGAATTGAAAAATAGTTATTACTGTAATATAATATTTACATCATAATGAATATGTTATGGAATAATTTATTAATTCATTTTAAATAATTATTTATATACACACTTCGTCCACTGTCTAGACTTGGCCAGGCCAGGAGATAGCCCGAGATGTTCTTCCCAGTTCCCAGCGATATCCTCCCCAGGCGATATTACAGTCGCCTCTTCGGTTACCGGCTTCGCAGGAACAAAGCCACACTGAGTCTGAAAAACAAACAGATTCCTAAATCTTTTGTGAAACTTTTCGTCCGCTAAATTTCATTCCGCTGACAACTAGTTACTGTTGTTCCTTTAGACGTGGTTCACTGGAATTACTCGGAATTGAACTAGACAGAAACTTTATAAACCAATCACGTTAGTGAAATTTGTAATTACATACTTTAAATTCTTTATACGTTGTATCAGAGTAGGAACAGACTGCGACATTCAGTCCATTTTACGAAATGCGAAAAACTTTTTTTACGAAACCTTTGTTTGGAAGTTGCTTCTAACTTCATATATTATCACAATTATATAACTTTATCTTGCTTCTAAAAGGGTCAATGTCAGTGTTTCAAATTTCGCGAGACCGATGAAGAATTGCTCTTTCGGTCAAATGTAAATAAGAAAAAGCGATTTCATAATTGATTGACTTTAAAAATTCTTTCTCGATATTGAAAGATTTTTCAGTATACTGAAGATATCTCAATTTTGAGGACAAATCGCAAAAACATATTTATCTAAATTTTTCATTGGCTCATTTAAGATCATGCCGATATTAAAATGTAATTAAACATTCATACATTGAAAATAAGACATAAAACAAATGTTTTTACTTTCTTGTTTAAAATGGTAAATTCTAAATAAGACTGTCCCAAACTCCTGCAACTTATAAACTTTCGATTACCCGCAAGAACAGCAAGACACAATACTAGATTCTTCTGCAGTATTTATACCCAGGGGCAACTACATCGCTCATTCCCCGGTACAACGGTTTCACAATACGGGAAACCGATACTTTGATGATATTAACATGTTTAATGTTAATTTGTTGAATTTTGTGGATCATACTAAAAACAAATTCTTACCAAAGTCTTAAACCTTTGATTGTCTCTTTGTAAATCAGCGAGTTATTAAAACTGTTTTATCTATTTAATTTTATATTTATTATTTCTTTCTGATGCTCAAAATTATGTTTCGCGATAAAGTTATACTACCTATATATTTGCGTAAAAGCTTTCCTAAAAATAGATTAATAGTAAAAAGTTCTCTCCAACAAGTAAAAGTAGTATCCTAATTGAAAATCGGGATAACCAAATATAATCCCCATTCAAAATACCATTTTCCTAAATAATAAATGACTCACCCTATTATAATTTTATGTAGAGATATGTAACTCGCTCCTGCCGCTCCCATAGACTTCCCCGTGTTTGGTAAAACCGCAACTCCTGAGAAAAAGAGACATAAAATAATTATACATTGACAAGTACATTTCTTCTTCTTTTTCTTTGAAATACGGTTTAAACAACCTCGAACTCAATGAGAGCACTTCATATCTTAAAATGCTTGAAAAGTTTTGCCTGGAGAACAACTTGAATGAGAGTCGTGTGTATTACGACTGCGGACATTTTTGAAAAGAAAAGGTTAACACACTTATGACTTTAGACAAAAACAACAAAATGCTTTTATCAAAAAGGGTTGCTTTTGTGAAAGTACATTATTCTCATATGAGGATTGCTAAGTAGGCTTTATTGACACCCAGTCTCTGGAATTGGATTTTAGCTGCTGCGTTCAAACTATTTTAGCTTTCATATTTTATTCATAGTTTAAAGAACAAACATTTGCGAAGTACAAGACACACAGACTTTTCCTTTAGAAATCAGGTTTGTGTTTGATGAATATTCAAATAAAATGTACCAATTATGTGAGCTGAAAAACTTTTGGTTATTTGCTATGTAAATCGATGTCGAATCTAAAGGGAAGTAAAAAATTATTAACCCTTTCAATACCAGAGTTTTTCCTGAGGAGCTTCACGTTCCTAATCGTTCTATATATTAATAAAAATTAATATATCTTGATTTTGGGAAGCAAATAGCTCCGTATTTTTTGTATCGCTTGTGAAGGATACTCCTCATGGAATCTTTTTATCCGCTAGATTACAATCTTTATTCCACCGACAAATATAGTAAATATAATGAGGGATTCCGTTTTGACTGTGCTTGGACTGGAATCCATTATCATATTTATGTTTATATATGTACACAGCAAATTAATATTTGAAAAAAAAATAAACGATTGTTGGTTTGATAATTTTGTTCCCTTGCTAAAAGAAAATAACCTTTTGAGTCCTAAAATAATAAAATACTATTTTTAAAAATAACTTAATTAAAAACCATACTTAATTATAGACCACAATTTTTCAAAAAATTATTTAAGGCGTTATGAAGCATAAAATATGGTATTATGTATATTGTTATATGTGGAAACAAAAGTGCCGTGCTGAAAGGGTTAACATTCAAAATATAGTTGTATAAATATTATTTTTGTCAAAAAAATCATCAAAAAAAAGAATAGCTATATATTATAGACAAAAACAATAGCTTAAATAATAGTTTTAAGGTGAATCTTTTCCGTAATTAGATTAAATGACATACAATTCTCATCCAATCAACCAATTAATGATTTTTACAATATGTTATTATATTTTATTTCGCCATACCGACGGAAAAGAGCAATCAAAACTTTTTATTAACGAAGTTTGCGGTGTAAACAAAGTTTTTTGTAAAAAAAAATTAATTTTAATTCTTTTTAAAAATTTTCATCCTTACACATACTATTTTAATCACGAATTCTATCAAGACTGTTTAAGCTTTGCCTTAAGCTATATACTACCCTTTCCCTGTTAATCTTTTTTTTTCCTATTTCATGACGTGATGTAATTTTATTGGACCACAGTCTAAATATGTAGATTATAAATAAAATGTACCTCTGGTGTACAGGAATGTGATGTTTTCTTTTCATATTGAAAGAGGTCAACTTATATATTCCTAATAAATAAAACTCGTGGGAGATCTCACGTAGTTCTTTATACCCTCAAAGCGAGGACTTCTACCTATCAGAACAACTCAACTAAAACTGCCTTCATATCCTTTTATACTTACATTTACCTCATATTTGTAATCTTCCCCGTAATATAATAGTGCATGCCATGAATAAATAAATAGTTATTCAAACTTCTACAGAGTCCACGATGCACCCAATTGCATTAGCACAACTCTAAAGCCAGCCATGTGCTACTGCTTTACACAAATTTCAATAAATCTGCATACTTTTTACCCGTCAAAGGCGCCGTGTTGGAAGAGCAGAAGAAGGAGGGTAGGCTGTAATAGGCCCTCAAGAGGTAATGTAATCGGTTTGTAATGGAAATATTCCAGCAGACATTAGCCCATGAAGTGACTGCCCTTCTTTCGACTTTTAATTTTCCATGAAAGTCTACGAAAAACTTTTCAATGGTCCGCAATGAACTTTAGACTTTCAAAGATTAAAATGTCCTCTCCTCTCCGCTCTTAGACAGCCGCTCAATTCAATTATATTTTCAATACAGAATTAATAATTTGATTAAATTTCGGAGACATTTTTCAATGGTTAATTAGTAAGTTATCCGGGTTGGATTTTAGGAAGGAAATGTTCTTTGAGATTAATATTCGTGAAAGATATAAAAATAACACTGTTTATTTTCTGTTAAATAATTAATGTTGGCATTAAAAGATTAGAAAAATATTTAATCTATATATTTTTTCATCGTAAACAATTTAAAATTGTTACTATACTAGGTAATATGGTAGCTTATGTAAGTTATTATAACTGACACAAGCAAATGATTTGTTGATTAGGGAGAAATATACATTTAGGCTTTTTGGAACTGGTTTCAGTATTTCATAATCCCATCAAAGTTCTTACCATAATGTATGCATCGTCTTTTTAAAGATTCTCTTGAGAATTTTAATCTTAAAGAACCATTCAAATCACAAATCGTTTCTTCTAACTCCTTTCCAATCCCAAGCACTGATTTCCTGTGAACGGATATAATTATTATAAGAACGTCGCTTGCTTATCTAAGTATTTGAATAATTTGCTTCATAAATAGTAAAATCCTAAAATGATGTCGCTCGCAGCGAGCACTTTACAAACTGCATATTTAATGCCCGACCCACCCACCACCCCTTTCTCCTCCCCGCACCAAGTCACCACTTACATCTTCGGATGCACCGGGATGCTCATCTGTTTAATGGATTGTGGTTCATGTTCATAGCGAAGTTATTACGAACAGAAATAAAATAATTACTGGAGTTCCAGCAAACGAAACGCCGCACCATTTGGCTTGTAGGTTACATTGACTATCAAAAACGTTGGAGAGGCATTTTAAAGTGTCATATTTGATCAACAGTTTTTATAAGTTGTACTTTAAGTATGTTGTTTTTATTTGCAAGTAATTTTAAAGTGTTCTGAAGATAAATATAGTTCATTCCAGCATTTGTAATCCATTATAAGCTCTAGTTATTCCTCAACTTAAAGTTGTCGTAGAGAAAGGACGCTTAACTAAAGTTAATTAAACGATAGTTAGGTACTAGTTTTAATGCACTTCCTAAATTTCCTTCAGTTTCTTCGTTATATAACGTCACACCAATGAAAGCCAATTTATAATATGCTGAAAGCTTGTTTAGCTTTGATTAAAAGTTTAACGGGTGCAGCTTGGAAACGCATTCCTTTGTTAAATTTAACTCGCGAAACAAAGAAAAAAATCTCACTCAAACTTTGTAAAAATAGATAATAAATAAAAACATTTCTCTGTTAACTGAAGAAAAGAATAAACTACATATTTTGTACACAAAATAATAATGTATTGGTAGATTTACTACAGGTCGCTGACCAGAATCTTGCCTTTATTGAAGGCTTGATTATTATTCGAAACTTATATAAAAGTCCCCATTTTGTAAATATATGGGGCGAGGGTTAAAGACTTTATTGTTTATCAAATAGCTTTATTGAAAATAAAAGCAAGTGAAAAACAATTCGGCCATGTTTTAAGGGTTCCGGGTTAAACCTGCAAGGTAGGTATTCCATCGCTTCTCTATATCCCCGTGTGTAAGAATCCAATATATTTTTATTATCATGTCTATAGAGGGTGCTCGAGCTATAAATTTCTAAAGGGTGTCATCCACTGTTGTAAGATTGTTCGATCAAGGCGAGTAATGGAACTCATATTTTCGATACAAGAAATATTTTTTTCACCCGCCTTTTTGACAAGAAAAATAGAGTCATTGCTGATATAAATATACTGTGTCATATAATCTTTTACTGAATAATAGCGCCAAGAACGTAAGCTGTTGCGAATATCATCTCTGAAACAAAACTTAACAAGGTTTGAATATTATTATGCAGATTAATTTCTTTAGTTCAATGATGTGCAAGGACATACATGTCACCAAAAATATCACTACAGTATCATGTGATAAATTTGTTCTGTTTTATTAACTTTTCTTTTGTAAATTTTGGCCTACCTTGCCGAAGGGTAAGGCTCTCAACTGGCAAGATGGAGGTCGGGGGTTCAAATCGTGGTGTGCGCAAGTTAATTTTATTTGATTATTAATTCACAAATTTGGCCGTGTTTGGTTACCAAATCTGAATAGCCAGGAATCTCTCCACCTTCCTCTCTCCATCTCCTTCTTCTCCCCACTATCTTCAACCTCACAACATAACTAACTAACTCACTCACTAACACCAATTGAGAATGCCAAATTCATTCAGAAATGTAAGTCAGTAAATGCAAAAAAGGATAACACAGAAAAAATGTACTTTTTAATTGCGTATTTTTTACAAACTGCTTGGTGTGTGAAACAGTTACGAATATAATTACCACAAAACTTAGAATATCGTAATATTTGATATTCTATTTTTATTATCTTCTCATTTTATATTCACATCAATTATTACATTTGGAAAATGTAATAATTGATTCAAGTACTTACAATTGGAAAAGTAATAATTGATTCAAGTACTTACAATTGAAAATTTTAATAATTGATTCAAGTAGGTACTTACAATTGGAAAATATAATAATTAATTCAAGGTTCTTACGATTTGAAAATGTAGTAATTTTGTCACGGTTCAATTACCCCTTTGAAATTAGATGCTGGTATTAATTTCAATAAATCAGATATTTGTTCATATTTCATGCGGAGCTACTCTCTAAGCTTCCCAGTTCATGAATTCTGTTCATCGGTTTACCCCCGCACTACTCTCAAATGTTAACTACTCAAAGGGTTGCTTACATTATGTTTCATTAGCTAATGTACCAACTACACAAATCGTGTATGATGTTATGAGATACTGGTATCTGATACACACTCGTACAACTGACAATAATCAGCCTCAAACTTCAAAGGAAACCTAATTAAATCGCAAAAAATTACAATATTAACTTAGGTACTAGGGACGTGCTGGCATTATTTTACCTAATGACTAAACCTAATGTTAAATGGAATAATCAACAAATGCCAAGTAATAGAGATCAATGCGCACTCGCGTTACTTAACTGCTTATCTTTTGCAAATTTAACCCAATTTAACCATTTACCTAACAAATACGGTAGAATTTTGGACCTCGTCTTCTGTAACACTTCAGTTAATGTGTCGCTTGCCGACCACCCATTAGTTAAAAAAGATGCTCATCATAAATCATTGATTGTAGAACTAGAATTTCCATCCACTATTGCAACCCTCTCAACTCCTCCAACAATAAAATTATTTCATAAAGCAGATTATGCAGAGATCAATGAGAGACTGAAAGAAACCAACTGGTCAACCGTTATAAATGCACTGGATGTAAATACAGCGTTATATTCGTTTTATATTATAATTGAACAGATTATCGAAGCGTTTATTCCTAAGATTGTTGTGAAATCTGGAAAATACCCACTATGGTACACGGCAGCCTTAATAAAAATAACAAACGAAAAATTAAAATTCTTTAGAAAATGGAAGCGCCATCGGAACCCCCTTGATTATCTTTCATTTTCATTGCTTCGCAAAGGGCAAAAGACCGTCGCTTCAGCAGCTTACAAAACCTACACTTCTACGATAGAATCTGGTATACAGCATAATGTTAAAAAAATATGGTCCTACGTCAATTCTCAAAGAAAATCTCCTGCCATCCCTGATCATATGATTTACCGTGAAAAAACTGCTAATGACAGTAGAGGAGTAGCCAACTTATTTTCTAAGTATTTTGGATCTGTATTTTCGAATGCTCAACCTGCACATACAAGCAATGCCAGTCTTTGCTCTAATTCAAATAGCATAATCAACTCAATCGAGATCAATGAAAACATCACATTCAAATACCTTAAGTCCATTGATATCAAAAAGGGACCAGGGGATGATCAACTTCCAAGGATCTTCATAAATTATTGTAGTCAACAATTGACACACCCCATTTTTGTTATTTTCAAACTATCGCTATCTGAAAGAACATTTCCCGACAAGTGGAAAACAGCCTTGATTACCCCAATATATAAAAATGGCAGTAAAAATAATGTATCAAACTTTATCCAAATTACCGATACTAAGTAAAGTATTGGAAAAAATTGTTTACGATCAATTATATTCTACTATCTCACCCTCACTCTTAAATAATCAACACGGCTTCATGAAAAATCGCTCCACAACTTCAAATCTTGCATTTTTTACCAATTTTCTTCATCCTCAAATGGATATGCGATGCCAGGTAGATGCCATTTATACGGATTATTCTAAAGCATTTGACCGTGTTAATCATAATATTCTTTTACAAAAGTTATTAGGTCAAGGAATTCACGGTGACCTCTATAGGTGGATCGCATCATACGTCAATAATCGGCACCAAATCACGGTTGTCAATGGTTTTGCATCTTGCTTAGCGGAAATCGTCTCAGGTGTGCCCCAGGGGTCGCATCTTGGACCACTCTTATTTAATATTTATATAAATGACATTTACGTATGCTTCAAAATGGTTACTTTGTTTTATACGCGGATGACATGAAGATTTATAAAGCTATACAGTTTTTTTGTATTTCTTTGGCATTCACTATGTAACAATTTCTAGAAATTTTTTGTTTTTAATGAGTTTTATTATTCACAATGTACATTTTTTACGTATAAATTTAATTAATTAGTGACCGGTTTCGACACGTCCCTGTCATTAACTAGCTATTTTAAAACTGATAGTTTTAAAATAGCTAGTTAATGACACGGACGTGTCGAAACCGGTCGCTAATTAATTAAATTTATACGTTACAAATGTACATTGTGAATAATAAAACTCATTAAAAACAAAAAAAAAGCTATACAGTGTTTACTCGATTGTATGGAATTGCAAAGCGATCTTGATAATTTGTGCGTATATTGTGAATCAAATTTATTGTCCTTAAACATATATAAGTGTCACTTGATTACATTTACTAGAAATAAAAACAAAATCATCTATCCATACAACTTGAATAACAAACCTTTACAACCTATGTCTACGTGTAAAGATCTAGGTGTTTACTTAGATAGCAAATTAATTTTTGACAAGCACATTGAACACATTATTTCAAAATCCTACAGAATGAGAGGTTTCTTATTAAAAATATGCAAAGTTTTCAAAAATGCTAAGACTCTGAAAATTTTGTTTAGTCCACTGGAGTATGCTTCCACAATATGGAATCCTCAATGGTATACATATATTTAGTAGAAAGTATACAGAATAAATTTTCGAAACATTTACTCAAGAAATACAACAAAACTACAAATAATATGTTAACTTTACAAAAAAAGACGCACATTGTCAGACCCGTTGTTTCTACATAATCTGCTAAATAATAAAATAGATAGTCCCGAATTGCTATCCGTCATTGGTTTAAGTGTTCCAACGAGGCGTACCAGGCACACTACACTTTTTAATATTGAAGCCAACAATACCAATGCAGCAAACAACTCAGTAATTACTCGCGCAATCACAACATACACCCATTACGAAAAATTACTACATTTAGACATCTTTCATGATTCCTTTCTAACATACTAACTTATTAAATTTCTTAGCATGACATATTTCAAAAATATGTTCACATAATTTTTCAAAACTCCTGTGTATAAACAGTCAATTAAAATTTGTGGGCTTATTATAATTAGTTTTTTCAATTCATTTATTATTATCTATCTACACACTCCCTTCCTTTTATAACAATCTCAGGCGAAATTACGTAATGATATTTTATGGACATACGTAATAGGTAATACAACTATGTAATAAATAAAAATATCTAACTGTTTATTATTGTACTGTGTATGTCTTAACAAATAAATAAATAAATAAAACCGCAAAACCTTACAAATCTGTCGACTAAAATTAACGACATTTCCACATCGTTTTATTCGTACACTGGCTAGCGCGTATAATATTTTCTACACTCTAGACTTATCAATCTAGCTCAGTACAGTTATGGATTTAACCGTGTATTGATGTGTGAACATCCAGATACTTCCCAACCTTCTTCTGACTCCTCTACTTCCCCTTCTCATTCACTTCAGCCTCACAACATACCCCCGTTGGAGTGCCATAGTCCCACTGGCTTCAATAAGCCTGGATCCTTGTGCGGTATACAGGGTGTTAAGGGACGTACTTTTCTTACTTTAACCGGTAATTCCTGACATTATTTCGAGTAAAAAATATTAATTAAATTTTATTCCTTGGTAACTTTCACAAAAAACTTTTTTTCACATATCGTCACTGGTCACTCAGCCGTGTAACTGCCCAACTCCTCAAATCAACCCTTGCTTCTCAGTTCCTACTGATTTTCTATGTTTTTTTTGAAAAAATAACACTACAACAAGAATCTAACCGGTGACCAAAATTTCTTTTGCATATTTAACTCCAAATGATATCAGGAATCACTGGTTAAGGGCGCTCATTATCACCTTGTGTATATAATTATCAAATAAAATATATTTAAACAAATTGGCATTATAGTAGACTGCCGACTCAAATTTAACTCTAAATTTTAATTTTTAAATAAGAAAATTGCAAAAAAGGTTATTTTTTTAGGAAGAATAAGGAATAAATTAGATGTGAATACAAGTAAATTAGTTTATAATAGTAAAGTAGCATTTCATTCAAATTACTGCTCTAATGTCCTTTTCTTGTGCAATCAAGCTCAGATAAAGATATTGCAAATAATTCAAAATAGAAGTATGCGAGCAGTATTAAATTGTAGTAGGTATTCTAAGATAATTATTATGCAGAAAAAACTAGGAATGTTAAGTGTGAGACGGTGAATAATTGACGATACCCTAATATTTATATTTAAACTAAAAAATTAGGTGCTCCCAAAATACATGTTTAAGAAAGTTTATTTTAATTACGGAACACAGTTTATTTTAATTACGAACCCCACGAGAAACTGTTGAGATTTAAGACTTCCAAAGACAAATTTGTCGGGAACCCAAAATAATCTGTATTTTAATGGATTTTAGGTTTTTAATGAATTACCGACAGCAAATAACCTTGTTACTGTTCGTGGGTTATTCCTAAATATAACTAATTAACCATCAAGCCATTTCCCCTCAGGAGTAGGCAGAAAGGACGGACCGCCAAACAACTTGGTCTTGGCACACACTCCTAGCCTCATTCACATTCATACATCGTCTCATACATACTCGTCTATTATTCTGACACTTGACATGGCCCCACTCAAGTTTCTGATTCACCCGGTCGTGCCATGTCTTCCTCGGGCATCCACGATTTTTGTTACCATTCACATTTGCATCGTATATTCTCCTTTCACTCCTTTCTTCGCTCTACATGCCCAAATTATCTAAGCGTCCCTTTCTTGATCTTACTCATTACGCTTACATCAGCCTTGCACTCTTTGCGGATCTCCACATTCCTCACACGATCATACATGGTTTTACCACACATAGATAAAGAATAAGTTTTAGATGTATTGTAAAGTATCCTCAATGTAATAGAAATAAGTTAAAAGGTTTATACTAGGTATAAAAAAGTTATAAGTAAATATAACAAATTTAAAAAAAGTCACCGGATACCAAAATTTCATTTTCATTAGCTCCAGATAATGTCAGGAATCACTAGTTAAAGTAAGTTAAGTACATCCATTGAGACCCTGTATATCAAAAAAATGCATTTTGGTTAGTCATGTTCGTAACTTAAACGGTTTCGTAACAATAAATTAAGACTTGAAGTAAAATGACACTAAACTGTGCTACCTAAATGCTATGTTATTATTTTTATTATTATGCTTCGTGGGTGTCATTTAAACACCATTCAGTCAACTATCGTCCTTCCTCTACCAGTTGCATGCTTTAATAATGTACCTCAGGTTTGCCATCAGAACCTCTGTTCTGAACCATTATTCTCGATTTCTTTGACAATTTTATGCTAGAGGCTGCTGCATTTAGTCCTACATTAATTGAATTTCTTGCACTCACTATTCTGTCAATGTCTTTATCAGCATTTCCGCCGTTCGTGAGAAAACTTCCAGAGTTCTTGAAATCATTCATCCACAAATTCATCGTACGACTTAAACTATTTTTGTGTCAAACTTCAGGCTTAGTATCAGAATAAACTTATCTAATGAAAGCGTTCACTGATTGTAACATGGCAGCACTATTATATGTAAGATGTTTTCTGAATACGGAAATACTATAGTGACTCCAAAAATTAATATTATAGGTTGACACACGATGAATAAGAAAATATATGTTTTTTAATATGTTATTCGGACGGTTTATAATACAAATGAAGAGAATTATTTTCTTCATACATAATTGACAGTGTCTCGTATAAATGATGTCATCAAACTCTAATTCCCGTGATTTCAATAAACACTTCAAATCCAGTGCGATTTTTGTGACAAAAATGTCTGCTTTAAAACTGAGCTGAAAATGCTTGCATTAAACTAAAGTGGTGCATATTGTTACAAAATCATGGACACACACACATCTGCCCTTATGATGGACAATGTAACGTTGTCCGAAACGTTGGCTTAAGAAAGAGTTAGCGCAACACGGCATAACACCCCAAAAACAGAAACAAAAATTTGATTGTATTATTTATTTTTATTTCTTTGCTCTTTTATACATATGAACATAAAGTAAAATAAAATTAAATGAAATTTATGCAAAAAATGTTCCAAATGTAAAACGTGGTAGAGTCTAAAATAATCCGTAGCTGTGTGCAAAATAGTGAAATAAATAATTTTGTTAACACCTCACCAGGAGAATCTGTGACGAATTGTTCGCATAAAAAAATACTTGTTATTGTATAATATTAAATTAGTGCTAGTTAAAGTACACTATTATAGTATATTTAAAGACAGAATAACGTATTGAAAGAAAAATAATAGGTACTCTATGTGAAGTGAAAAAAAATTACAAAAAATTGCCGTAACTCCACGCCGGAGGCCTTGAGGAAAAATGTTTCCCTAAGAGCCTGTGTCATATTTGGAGATGCTTTGTGGAAAACCTTTTGTAGATATTTCATATTGAACGAGTCGTAGAAACGACCCATTCTCATATAATGCCAATTATGTACAAATGTTGGGTTTTCATATGGCGTGTTTCCTGACTATGGACCAGTGTCGAATGTATTAATGAAGCTAGTTAATGAAACAATTAAGACGAAAAAATAATTAAATATAAAATATATGGGTACATAGATGATAATTAATGTAAATATTTTAAAATATTATCAATTTATTTATACACTAATGGTCTCTTTTTAAATAATAAAAATAATATATAAATATAATATATAAAAATATAAATTGTGTTATGATTGATTGGGGTAGATATGTTTTCATTTTTACTAAGTTTAGATAGGATAGGAAGATATTTATTTGTTTTTGTGTACGAATACATTGCAGAAATTCTAATTAGTATGCTTACCAATGAGGTTACCATGCAGCACGTGGACCGCCACTGTCGCATTGGCGTATGTCTCTGGCGTCGGCAGCGTGTAGGACTGGTCGGGCACGGACGAGGGTGCCGCCGCAGCCGCCCCGGCGCCCGCACTCGGGCCCGCGACGCCCTCCGCCTCGGCGGGTCCCGGGAACGCGCCGCAAGTGTACGTGCCGGCGTGTGACCGCGTTACCTGCTCGACCACCAGCGTGCAGGTCGCGCTGTCGGACCCGGTTACGTTGCAACTGCGGGAATTAAAATGAACTTAACACTAGAGACCCAAATAATGTAAAATTATGTGTGGCTTTCAACACTAAAACCCATATAATCATAAAACGATTGAGGAACGATGGACATAAGAACCATACATTGACTCGCTCCGATAAATTGCATTATAGTGACCATTCCTCGTTTTATAACGGAAAAACACGTTGTAATTTCGATTGTTTTATGACAACTCAATATAGTTAGAAATAAACAAATTAAACACCTTTTAAAATGATATAAAGTCATTAAAAAAATGAAATACTAAAAACCGAACATGTTTGACATAGTTTTTTTATCACTTTCAATGACTTTTAAAGATATAACTCCGAGAAAAAATTATATAATGTATTTTTAAAGTACTACTCAAAATGGAAAGAGGTTGTTTGCGTCGTACATTCATAAGAGGTATACGTTCACTATTATTCCACAGTCTCCGAACTACGTTCATTACAAAAAGTGTGTTGATTTGTCGTTGTGTTGAGTTGTCCGATTACCATTTTGCCCCGAGGAAGAAAGGGTTGTTCCGAAACCGGTAGCCATGAATAACAAAATTTAATAATAAAAACAAAGTTATATCCTATTCATACTAAATCTGGGTTTCAATCAAAGATTTAAGTTTTAAATCTTAAGGCCCCGTAGTAAGCGTTCAAAGATGGTTTAAAAGGGCGATATGTAATTACGAATATTAGAGGGAGCGCGCTAATATTAAAAAAACGATAATAACTAAGCAAAAATTATATTGTTTGAACTCGTTTGAAATAAAGCAAAAATCTTTTTACCAATGCTTTAGTTGCATTAAAGATACACTGTGAAAATTTTCATGCCTATAACACATTAAATAACAGATCAAAACGTGTTTTCAATAATTTTCGGAGCTCACTTTTGTATTTTTTTTCTGTTCAGGAAATTTCACACAATGAACGTTTCGGCATACAAAATGCATAGGTATTATCTTAAAATTAACATTTATATTTATTGGGAACTTGAAAACTTAAAGGGTTTTAACGAAAAACTTGTTATAAATCGGTATAAATTGGTTATGCGGGGACTTAAAAACATCAAAGATCTGCTACTGCAAAAAAGGTAAAAATATTTTCCGTCAATTTCTGTGTTTAAATTTATAATTTACGTTCGTAAATATATAATATCTCTTATGTGGCTTAAGGATTTATAGTGAACACCATAATTCAGTATGATGGAGGGACGCTAAAACAAACACTTACAATCTTATTCCCTAGTACGCCGCTGCAGAGTTGGTATAGCTCAATATTACTCAACCTTTTTTTTCTTCAGGCGACAGACATATTTGTAAAGTAACGATGGCCGTATCGCTACAAGTATGATGAAAAAATCATTAACCATCCCGTATTTGGTTTGGTAAGCCGATATTTCAATTTAAACTGTGCTGCAAACGGGTATCACTACTTTTTTACATTTTCATTACGAGGCAAATCTATTTATGTCAAATTTCGGTAAAAAACGGAATTATACTGAGGGGCCAACCGGTATAATTTGACAGCTTCTAATACGGCCGGTACACGCTTCCGCAGCGATTAAGAGTAACTATTTCCACTACCGCAGACTTATACACCCGTATAATATTTATACCACGATTATGAGTAAGACGGTTAAACTCCACTGTACAATTCCACCATTTGAGGTGTTCACGATCCATGCAATTCCGAGCGAATGAATTACCATTATTTTACAAAAAACAAATACTTACGGAAAGTCATTCCCTCGGTTATCTTACATCCCACAACAATACTCATGATTGAATAAATATGCAATATTGATTTTTTGTGCTGCGGTCATAAGCAAAAGGAAACTATTTGGAAAATATATAATTTAACTGAATATGATGATTTTTTATTTTAAATTCTGACCCCCTAAAAAATGTCTCAGCAAATAAATTTGCTAAGGGCGCTTTACAAAGTGGTAGTATTTTAACGTATATTGGCTGGTTTTGAGTGAGTGATGCCAGTTGCAGACCTCAGTTTGCATGCCAGTACGTATCCAAAAACCCAATGCTAGTCCCAGCTTTTTAATCTGTTCACAAATTTTGCAAAGGTTCATGCGAAAGGGTTTAACCTGTCTGCACCACTTTTTAACCTTTGGGTGGTCGAGTAAATTGGCGTCACAATAACGGGTCTTCTTATAAGGCATAATTAGGAATCGGTAAAAAAAATCTGTTAATTAAATAAATAAGTAATGCATTAAACTCGACCAGCGGAGG
This sequence comes from Hesperophylax consimilis, assembly GCF_061612785.1. NCBI lineage: Eukaryota > Metazoa > Arthropoda > Insecta > Trichoptera > Limnephilidae > Hesperophylax > Hesperophylax consimilis. Next base: position 4,259,167 of record NC_142840.1, on the reverse strand, counting down.
ATGACACAAAATTACAAATCATTAAAGAGACAGCCTTTATCTTCATTTAAAAAAAATATGCTCCAAACAAAATGTCGAAAACAAAAGCGTCCAACATACCTACTGCTCGCACGCTCATATTTGGGACAGATAATACTATTCATGTTAATAAAATACTAATCCCAAAACACCCTTTTATCGAAACAATGTATTTAAATAGGGGTTTGCAGTGTGAAAGATTTATTCGAATTCAACAAATATATTTATAAAATGTATGCTTGTAAAAATCGTCCACACTGAGAAGACTAATTTATTAAGAATCTCTTCAAATTATTCGTATTCCGGTTACAACGGGACTGTAAGCCTTTAACAAATGAATTGACAGGTTTCCTAATTATTCCTCCTGTTCATAAAAGTTATAATATTTTCACATTTCGTCATATATGTATTATCAGGACAAAAGCTGGTGCATGAACACGTATCTCGATATATTCTGAATCTGCTACGAGTTTATTAGGAAACAGCATTGTAGCCCGTTTTCATAAATACTCATTTTTTCCGTGTAGACGGTAAATAAGCAAAAGGAAAAAACCAAAAAATAATATCAATATCCCTTCCACGTTAATTAACATCGGAAAATACGTCAATCAAAAACATCAAGGCATATTTTAATTGAATTATTCTGTCGTGTTACTGAATGACAAACAATCAATCGCAGGTACTTTATCAAATTCAATTAGTAAAATCTGTTCTGAAACGATCGTGACTAGGTTGGATTCTCCAATAACTAAGATATTTATTGATGATTAAAAGGGATACGAAAAGTACCATAAATATTTAATTACTTCAAAAATATTTGTATTTTCTTGTTTTAATAAAGGGGTTCTTTAGAGTAAGCCAAGTAAACAGTTAAGATGCAAGGATTCAGATGCAGACATTACTGCCAGATGCAGAGAATCTCGTTTTCACAAATGAAATATTTCTATAACAATTTGTTTATAAACTGAATACGCCTCCTCTCAAGGATAATATTTATTTTGTCTTGGAAAATATTATTTCATTTCGACATTGAAGTACATAAATAAGTTCCAAATATAATACGTTTAAAAATTTAAAGAAACCTGGCTTTGAATTCTTCAGATTCAGGGGCAGATTTCTCAGTTAGCCCGCATAATGAACTTCTTAATTATTTCGCTTACCTCAGCGTGGCCAGACGCTACGAGCTACGACTAATGCTCGCTCTACGGGAAGTAAGTAGCGTTCTACAGTTCGTAGCCAGATAGCTCTACGGATCCGTGGCGTAGCAAGTTTTCTGCCGCTAACTGGATCATAGACTGTTATTCTTAAAGTGAGGCAGCTTAAATATAATGAGATTGTTATGGACGCCTTTATTTCAGCAAAACACTCAATTCAATCTGTTTAGAAAGCGCCTAATTTTCACTTATTTAGCTACATTTTTATTTGATTTTCTCCCTAAAGTGTTTTAAAAGATTTATTTTAGACGTTATTATCATACTTTTTAGGGTATAACAAAATATTTTATACCTACAACAATATTTTTAATCTACCTTTTCTGAAAAAAAAAATGCAGCCATTTAAATTAACTTCTTATCACATTAATTTATGTTGAAAATTGGTTTTTTAAATAAATTCTTTAACTTTCAGTACCGCCCTGGTGAAAAAAACATATTCAGGAATTGAATGCTTGAAATGGCTTTAGCCATATTTGGTGACTAGATCTTAATAACCGGGTACTTCCCCACCTTCCTCTTTCTCATCTCCTTCCCTCCTCACTTCTTTCAGCCTCACAACAAACCCCATTTGGGGATACCATGAACTGATTCTCAATGATTTGGAGCAGTTCGTACTCTCGCGCAGTGCTCACATTAAAAAAAATGTTTTCACCAATATTTATTTTGAGGATGAAGAAATTTAAGCATTGCCTACCGGATTACATTAATGTTTATCTTCTTCAAGTTGGAGAACATTATTTATGAATGTACATAAGAAATGCCTACATATTAAACGGAGAGTGGTGTTTTCAGAGTGCCACACGCTGTACCAACACGAAGGTTCAACCTTTTTTTTGCAATTAAGCCTTTTCAATAATATATCACGGCTGTTAGGCGAGGACCGACCTCAACAAGGGTTAGAGTGATTTTTTATGAGATCATTCCTGGCCATGGGTATAAGAATACGTTTTCTTAAATTAGTTAGAATTTAAAGGGTTTTCACTCGTCAATCTCTCAAACGCGCGAAACCTCAACCAACATATTACAAGAATGCTCAATAAATATCAACGAATACTATAGCATCGAATTAATGAAATCCGCACAGGATTGTCAAAACTAAAAAAATGATGGAGCTGGAGTGCTCTTGAAGAAATCTAATAAACATGTTCAATGTAACATAACTCACCCTATACAATATCTAGATTAAATACCAACATCTTTGGGGGAACCACAAACACCATAAACACGCGTGTATAGCTTCATATAGAGTTTCACTCACATTGCTAAAATAATTACTAAACACACTAATAATGCATCGTCAATTTTTTTTATTCTTCTTTATAAAAACCCGCTTAACTGCCAGAGCAGTTTGTCTGCAGGTTAATTTTACAAAAATAATTATATTGCTGAAGCATAAATACAAAGAGAATTTACAATTTAGAAAAAAAAGGGAAAGAAGAACAATATTATAAATGATTACAGAACAAAGATATGAAATATGTAGAATTATAGATACAACAATATACTCAAACATGCTCATAGGAATGTGCATCACACATACATAATCAAATAACCAATTACAATACAAAGATATGACTTGGGTAGGTTGGATGATTATAAATTATATTCTATAAACAAGTGATTCTCAGCGGGGGCGGCGTCCCCTCTTCCCTGGGGGCGTTGGTATGATCTGGGTGGGAGCGGTGATAGCCACGATGGTAAAGGGTAGGGGGGCGGTAAAATTAAATGCGGGCAGAGATGTTTAAATGATTTTTTTTCAATGAATTTAAATAAGTCGTAGGTACCTACATCATTGCAAGAATCTTACATTTGAACCGTTAAATTATTGATACATAGGTTGTATTATTATAGACTAATAGAGTTTTTGATAATATTGTTTTAAAAAAATCTTTTTCAAGTTTCGAAAGCAATATTTCCAAGTTAAAAATATTCTCCGAATGCTGGAAATTCACTGAATTCAGTCATTATAAGTGGAATATGTGGCTTGTGCAATGATGGACGAATAAACTAGAAGAGGATCGAATTCATGTAGTCATTCGAAAGCCAATAACTACCACGCTACAAACCGGTATGTGGTGATATTTCTAAAGACGATGACGCTTAAAATAGGTAGTTTGGGGGTAAAGGTGGGAAGAGGGGTGATAAATAATATACTCGGAAAGTGGGCAGCACGACAGACAAGGTTGGGAATCTCTGCTCTAAACGAATGATACCAAGCGAATTCTGTAAACCAAAATTTAAAACTACACGATATGAATAATATACATCCGTGAATGTTAATTGTTACCAAGAACTACACAAATTATAACCGCTTTTGTCATAATTTTAGTGTACAAAAAAGAGTGTTCAGCATTATAGAAGCTAGCGCATGACAAATATAGTTCGAGTTGAAAATTAGAACAGTCTATGCAGCATCGTTAAGCAGGTAAATTGCTTTACTAACAACATAAATGACCTTACTGATCTTACTTTAAGAACCTTACTAAGTAACGAAAACAAATTACCGACAAAATCGTTGAAATCTTTATCGGTCTATTCGTGGTTGGGAGCTTGAGGTAGGAAAAGGCTAGTTTCCCTTGTACAGTGTTTTACCTGATGCCCTCAGTGAGGTGGGCGGCGCCCCTCCACCAGCCCAGCAGTTCGGGCGGCTGCAGCAGTTGGGCGGCAGAACACGTGAGCTGCAAGAAGCTGCCGGACTTGTAGTAACGCTCCACCACCGCCCGCCCGCTCTCGTCCCAAATGCTGACTTCGGGACCTAAACAAAAAAAATATTTTTTTTTTATAAATTCAAAAGATTACAATTTTAGTGATTTTCTCAACTACCATTCTAGGCTCAGTCCGTATTATGGTAGCTGTATATGATTTATTAAATTAAAATTAACTTTTAAAATGGCTGCCTCAATACAGGCCAGCCTAGTCAGGCCGGTTGTGAGAAACCTCAACTTTATATATTTGTTAACATGTATTCTTAGTTACATATAGTAGCAAATTTCTTAAATAAAAATATTATTATTGTTATGTAAGAATAAAAAAATAATATTTTGTAGAACAAATAATAAAACATAAGGGAAATGAATATTTCATGGTAAAACAACAAATTAAAATAATAAAATTAAAAAAATTAAATAACATACATATTACTATGGAAACCATTTTAGAAATAAAAATAAAGATTAAACTGATTGATAAAAAGATATTTCAAAGAACAGAAAAAGGTTTTGAAGAAGAAGATAATACTAATAAATTTCAACGAAACATAACAAAGAAGAAAACGTAGCTTTCGCAATTTGTAGACCTAGATGTTGGTTGATATTCTAAATATTTTATTTCTGTTTTATTACGAGTATTATTATTATTTTATAATGTTTATATGCCATATTATGTGTATGTTTGTTTGAATTCGTGCATAATATGTGTCTGTACACGTACAAACCTTAAACTAACATAATCTAATCATTTTTTTCACCGTTAAAAGTCCTCATTGACAAACCACTAAAAGGTAGTTAATTGTTGCTTTTTTATCATATCACTTGCATTTCTTATTAAATCAGTATTTTTTTTTGTTTTTGAAAAATGTATTTTTTTAAATAACTAAAAAATAATGAAAAACTGGTAATCGAACCTTGGATCTCTATCTTACTGAGACGACGCCTCTAACCACTCGGCCTTCTTTATCGGTTCTGAATTACATAGGGAGGCGGGTATGGGTACCGCGGCTCTTGAAACTATTGATTGGGTTACCAACACCTCTACCATAGGTCACCCCAAGTGTTTCAATATATTAAGTGATTTAGCAGGGGTGCCAACCTACTGTGTGGTGGGCCAAATTCGGAGAAACTGGATGAGGGAGTCCTTCACTCCTGGACACACTGCCCCTTAGATTCCCACCCGCCCATCATGCCTTTTATTCCTTGCTAGATCTTCCTATCCTTAATTTCCTTAAAAAACCCTCCACACGTCATTACCAAAGATGACATAGGCCTTGATTGAAATTATTTTCCTCGAAGCCTCGTGTGTGGAGTTAATGTAAAAAAACCCAATAACCGGGTAAATTTTCAAGACACTAGTAATTGTTTGCCTAACATCAGCCTGAAAAATTGTTTCAGTTATGACGTTTTTAGTTATATACATAAACCGTTCACACAATAACAGAGTTCGATGTACCTACCTTGAGAGCCAAATGCAATTCCCACATTTCTTAGCATCATGTATTCGCGTGGAGTTAATTTTCAATTTAAAGTCATGGTTCCATCGTTGCTAAATATGAAAAGTATTAGGTTTAGGGTATGTATCTACTTCATACATTAATATTCTATCATTTATGCATATAATAGTAAAGTTTCCTGTAGGTATTATGTTGATATACAGCATTTACTTAGTATGAGTACTAGTATGGTATATATCCAACCTATAACAGACAGATTACTCATAAATTATTAAGGTTTAATCAGGAGTTTCGGAAAATAAATTACCTGACGATTTATGAGGAGAGGGGGGGAAAGGTTGTTTCAAAGAAACTGAGCCTCCAAGATGGAGGCTTTTCTGGGGAGCGACTTAAAACCTAAGGTATTGAAGATCATGTTGAGAATACTGTGGGCGTACCTTTTACTTTGCAATGGAGTCACTTTTTACAGAAATATTTTAGTACACTATGATTTTAAATGTTTTTTTGTCGAGTTTTTTGCTAAGAAATCCGCATTTTTTGAAGGTTGTCTTACGGTTTTACAAGGAACCACCATACTAGGCCCATCTCCGTATCATGGTGTGTTTGGACTGTAAAATCATACTGGTTCTACGTCAAAATAAAGTCCTATTATGATATAACGCACACTGAATTTTAAACTTTGTTTCTTTTAAATAATAGAGAGAATTTAATATTTGGTGTGTAAAAAGAAAGAGAAAAGCAAATATTTCAATAAAAGTAGTTTTTTGTATTTTTTTCATTTTAACGAGGAGTGCTTTGTTCATGAAAATATAATGCCTTAATACTGAATTTATTCATGCCTTGGGATTAAAATGTTTGTTTTCCTTATGTTTATTAAAATAATAAATCTTAATTTTAATCGCACGATATAACTCACGGGAGAGCGAGGTTAATGTATCACGGGTGACACACTGCGGAAAAATGAAAATAAAGCCTAGATTGTATTTCCACCCTCTTCCAGCAAAGTTATAATTGGCTTGGGAATAAAACAAAAGCCTTCAAGTTCTGCTCAAGAACATAAACAAGTGAAAGAGCTTGTTCCTCCGCTCTATCAGGTACAGTACCACTTACACATATGGCCGCTCTGCACTGTAAACAGACAGTCCCCACATTATATATTATTGCAAACCACGCGAAAATATTGATTATTTTTCGCTACCCATTAAGCAGCAGAATTTCAAGAATTGTTGATCAAAATATCAGACGCTGTTCCAGAAACAGCTTACATTATTTAAGACTGCGTTTATTGCCCGATTTTTGTATTTGTTCCTAGTTGTGTTGAATATTTTGACTTATTCTAATCATAAGCTTCGTTCAGAAGGACCGCACAACGCACGTGAGCAGCTACTTACTAGCAAATAAATAATTTAACCTTCAGAAGGGTAAAATAAAGTGTACGACATCAATTGTGACCATCATTTGGTATTCTGGCATTTGCATCAAAGTATTTATACACATATTTTCTAGTTAGGAGCTGTATAGTACATTTTGCACGAAGCTATTGACGATAATTTGCCTCCGTCAGATAGTCAATAACGTGTGTTAAATCTTAATCCGAAACTGATGCAATTTTTATCAAACTGAATAATGTGCTTTTACAGAATAAAGCTATCAAAAAACCGTTTTAAATATAACCCATCAATAACTGTCCGAATATTACATCCATATATTAATCCACAATATCCAAAAAAGATTTATACACACGAATTTAATATTTACAAATAAATCAAGAAAATGGAACGCTACATAAGACAACGTGAAAAATATACACAAATTCAGCAAAGACTGAAAGTGGTAAAAGAAAAAAGTCCCCGAGGTTATACACGTATACAATCTCCTTCCCTTTAGCCAGACAACAAAAAATAAAATAAACCTAAATTCATGAAAAAACTGTTTCATCTTCAGATTTGTGAGCATAATCAAAATAAACTTATGTATAAAAAATAATATTTAACAATAATATTAAGATTTTTTGTATATACTTGTTAACCCTGGTGGGTTGAATTATGAGACTTTCTCTCACACAAAATATTAAACTGTCCAGCATGTGAATAACGAGTGATAATATTGCTTTCGTCTCCCCTGCATACTGACCGTTCCTCTGGGATGTTAATGCGACTTGAAACGACGCGTATAGTACTCAAGCCTTTTTGGATATTACTACGGAGCGTTATTTACACTTGCTTCACTGCCATGAGCGATTCCAACATTGAGCGACTGATTACATAAGTAACTTTTTATGGTACATTTCTAAACAATATCTTTATAAGTTTTAAATCATTGAAAAAATTAACCATTTTCATTTGCAGTGTTTTGGAACATAGTATTGTTGATGTAATTAATTTATTCCCGATATATTGAATATTTTCTAATATTTTCGTTATTTTTAGATGGATCAAGATTTGCAGTCATCGACAACATAACAAATTTAGACGATGCTGTAGGCACTATTGCTTCATGGCAGAAGAAGAAGATGTTATTCATTTTCACGATCCCATCAGTTACGGACTGAGTGATCATTCGGAGCATGACACCGATACTGAGCAGTCATGTGAAGACGACGAACAACTTGAAGCTGCTGCTGAATGTATAGGTTCCTATGATTGAAAGAGTCATAATATACATTGGAAGACACAGACTTACAAAATGGTATATTCATCATAATAATATTTGAATTGAGTCGTTTATTTTTTAAATTTATTTATAAATAAATATATATTTAAATAAATTCCATATATTTTCTAACTTGGCTTCACATAGTTTTAATTTATGACGGAAAAGTGTTTTATTAAGCGTACATAAGAAAATACTAAAAATATCAGTTGTAATAAAGTTATGTACAATTTAAGATGAATGAGAAGCATGACAGAAAACAAATTCCTCAAAAAAGGGTGAATTTTGTGTGATACACCCCTGTGCAACGAGCATGTTAAGTACACGAGCTTGATATGTTCCGAGTGTCACAGTCTTGAAGAGTAATTTGAATTAGTCATTTTTTTTAACAGAAAATTATAAAAAAAAACTGTTTATCGGAAAAAAATTGCGTAGGTACTCTTCTAGAAATTTGGCTAAAAAACTTAAAAATTTATAAGGAATGATTGTTTCATTTATCAGTCCTAAAATGTTAAATTTAACAAGCTTGAGGGGGAAAAACTATACACGCAAGTAAATTCAAGGGTTTTTTAAGATGCAACGTCTGTTGGACTTAGAAAGTAAAATATGTAGGTATAATTTCGTATATTAGTAAGTTGGTTCAATATTCATCTAAGTAATATAGTACGTAATATCGTTAAAATAATATTTTTATTTGTCTTTTTCTGGTTATACCATAACTTAATTGAATAATATTTTTAAAAGACATTAATTTTATGTTTAACAGCACTAAAAGTTTTCCAAATATATCATTTCTTTCAAGGATGTTTGAGTTCTATAATTAAATTTAATACTATTCTACATAAGTTGTTTTGGTAGGAAACTTTATCGGTTCATGTCATAGAATGGAAATGGGCAATGTGAACAGAAAATCGTTAGGAAGACTTTTAATATTGAAACACTTTTATTATTACACCACTAATCCAGTTCCTACCTGTATTGCCTTTTCCCTTGTATTGTTCCATTTCCTAAAGGTCTCCTTACTTTCGAAAAAATCAAGAATGAAGATTTTTGAAAAAAGAAACCCAGAGCAATTGTCATTTTTTTTTATGTTCGAATACTCACTGAGGCATATAGTTGCATATTTTTCCCCCTTGTATAAATTATCATCCGTAAGTAAAAATACATTAAATATTGACGTGTATGATTGCAAAACAGTTGTGTGGTGGAACAGTGCTTATATGTATATCTAGAAACTATTATAGTGCCCACGGAACAGTCAAAAAAACACCAGAACCTCCAAAAGAAAAAAAAAAACCATCATTCACAAGGTACAGGCTTCCTTTTCCTCTCTCCTAAGTTTATTTGATAAATCAACACGATCGTTTGATTCTTTCTGTTTCATCAATAATTACAGACAATTCAAGTGCCAACAGATGGTACGCAACACCTTATAATTTGCAAAAGCACAAACTGTAAAAAAATGTATTGCTAGAATGCTTGGTTCGTTGTACTTTATTTATTTTTTTATTTATTAACTATCAAAAATACAGTTTTTTTTACTATTAAGTCCCGTTAAACTGATTGATATCAGTTTGTCAACGGATTCTTTAAACAATTACTTTTTAAATACATATACAATTTTAACAAGTACACAAAATATACACATTACATAAGTACAAAAAATTCTTTCACATAACCATTTTTTTAACATACATTTCCTTATGTGATTCAATTCACAGTTTTTTATTGCGTTTGGCAACATGTTGTAAATTATTGGAACGAGGTATTCTAGAGTTCTTTGACCGTATTTATTCAGGTACTGGGAACTAAAAGTCCATCGTTTGCAATTAGTCTTGTATTATGAACATGTGTCACTATTTTATTATATTCAGATTGAGATGTATGCTGACTCGCAATTTTAAGCCACAATAAAGCACGAACAGATTATAAATTTACAGAATTGTATAGTAATGACTTTGGTACGTCATGTTTTTGTTCGTATTTAGTTTTGTTTTAAAATAATTTTACCAAACAATATTTTACATTTTGGACTGAAAGAAGATTTGTTTTTGTTGAATGTCCCCATGAAGTTATTCCATATCTTATTATTTCTAATAACGATTTCATTATATTTATCAGAGTATCCAATCTCCAAATCAGAGTGGAGTACCCTGAATATTTACCCACCTTACAAATAAACATGTCTTAAATTTTACACAACTGATAAACAATCATGATTGTATGGTAAGCTAAAAATACGTTTATTATTAAAGCCCATAATGTTTTAATTGTGTTAATGTATGTACATACTCGTAAGTTGTATTCTCCTTCTAATTAAATAAGATGCAAAATAAATTTTTTAACATATAAATGTTGTTTTTTTTTTGTATAAAACTGAAAGAAATATATCTTTATAAACGCCGATTTATTGACACTGAAGTGAACTGAATAAAAAATATTACTTTTTTATGTAAAAACACACAAGAGTCCAAGCTACACCCAACCATCTGGAGCCAGTGAGATTATGTCATCTCCAATATGGGTATGTTTTGAGGCTGAAGGTAGTAGAAAGGAGGAAATGAAGAAGAGGAATGCAATGTACCTGGCAATTTATTTCTGTGTTATTTTCAATGAATTAATTGTAATATATAACAATTTATCGCGATTCGCGATCTTCGAATGGATAGTCAAGAGCCTTACCACTCGACTCGACCCTCTTACCTGGTGTTGTAGTCCTACAATAAAGTGCACCACTACATAAACCAGAACCTTTTTATTCTCATTTATCTCTACCTACTTGTCATGTAAACAACATTTCAAACTTTGGAGAGCTTCCCGAGTTTTAATTTATTAAATTGACACTTGGAAATATGTCGCATATCGAAAAATTATTTGAATTTTTATGGAGACAATATAAAACGATTTATCAAATTTTGTTACGATTTCAAATTAACCGACAATACCACAGAGAGCTCATATATGAAAGTTTATGGAAAAAAATATACTGATTTTTCAAAAAATATTCACTCGAACAAAGCCAATGGGCAGATCAATTTAAAAGCTCATCCAAATAAACACTTTTATTTGCATCCATTTTAAATTCAACCCAATAAACACGTGTACACAGTGTGCTTTAACGCTTCGCGGAAAAACATTCAATTTTATTTTTCATGTGATGTTACACAGAAGTCCAAATTGCCCGGAGCCAGTGAAACGATGGCATACCCTTTCGTACTGCGTGTATTGTGATACTGAATTAGGCGTAGTAGGAGAGGTACCTAGTTAGCATTGGGACGTTCTTGGCTGATCAAATCTGATCAATACACGTGAATATATCAAATTTTACTAGACTGGAGAGTATTTTTTAACCGTGGAATTATCAGCGTCTACAAATAATATCAAATCCATAAAGTAACGTCGCTTATACCAGCGCGATATTGATTTATTATTATTCTCCAAATAATGAAGTATAACAAATATATATAATACATTATATGAACAATTACGATTATTTTGCGTCGTTTTAAAAAAAAAGTAATTTAAAAGTTTTACAAAAATAAAGGGATGAAAATTTAGTAATCCTATACATGGTCCTCGTCACAGTAAATATACTTTGCTTCAAACGTGAAAACCCATAATTTTATAACATTTTTTGATTATCCAAAATGATTGTAATTACTTGGATCTGCACAACTCTCATATAGATTAATTGATAAACTCACTCCATCATGATTGTATAACTATTTGCGGAATCCATGGAAAGTTATGCAATGAAAACAAGAATCCATACAAATTGAAAATAACTCTCGAGTAAAAATAAATACCGCTGACGGTAATGGTCCGGTAAGGTGCTTTGGACCACCGTGCTACGTCGGCTTATTTCCAACACGCCAAATAATTCAATATTTACTAGAACTTCAAATCAACAATTACTGTTTATTATATTTTTTCACTAATAAATGCGACTTATTATTGCTTAGAATTATTTGTTATCCTTTGTGCTATGCATAAAAAACCTTAATTTATAAACATTAGATTTCATTAAAAAAAATAGCAAATGCAAATGGTACGAATTATTTCAATGAACATAACTCAATGCTTCATTTAGGACGGGTTGTTTCGGAGAATTTGTTATTGTGATCGTAAGATTATTTTAACTATTTTTTCTTTAATGTGAGCCCCAGCTGCTCCCAACCAAGCAAATTAAAAAAAATACTGTTCTAATTCTGTGAAACATCTCGTCCTTGGTCTTACGTTATTTTTCTTTGTTCAATGAACACTTCTTACAATGTGCTGCGTCACAACTAAATCGAACTGCGAAAATATCTGCCGAGAAGTAATACCACCGATCATCAATCAATATAGAAGGGTGCTTCATTTTTTCAACTACTCGACCAATACAACATTATTTTGTTCAAGTGTGTGGTTAGTTACATCGTATCATTATATCGAAATCTATTGCTGAACGGTTAGAACTTTGGCTAAGAACTCAACGGTTATGCTTCAAAATCCAATTTGGTGTTATATTATATTGATTTGTAGTATAATTGCAACACGTTTTACAATTACTATCTTTACATATATTTTATACCTGCTTTACCCCGCAACGCGTTTCTGTGGCTCTATCCATCTGTGTAGATAGAGAAACAATAACGTGTGTTGCTTTTACGTCTAATAGATCTATATAAAAACACACGCGTATTCACATGCAACGTTGTGTCAATTTCAAAGCTATCGGTGGAGAATTTTCGGAGATTTAAGATTTTGAACAAATGAACATTAAAGTTTTTATTTATAAAGATTTTCTCAAAAAAACATTGGTTTTGCTATGCAAAATCTGTTATGCAATATTCAGGTCTGGAGCCAGTGATACTATGGCATTCCCAATCGGGGTATGTTGTAAGGCTTGAGAAAATGGTAAAGAGGAAGTTGAGAAAAAATAAAAGTAACTGGCTATTCAGATCTGGTCACCAAAAAAGACTAAGCCTATTTCAAGCAACGTTTAGCTTCTGAAAGGCATTACCGAGAGTAACGTTCACTCTGAAACATGCCGCAAAGGTTTATATTTTTAATGAAATAATTGTAAAACATACACTTTAATTCCTCACGCCGGTATTTTACCTGCAAGCCCGGATTACTATTCGCGAGCATTTTACCTTTTGACCACGACCACAGATGTACACGGTTGACATTTGTCACATGAGAACGGATGGAACAGTTCGGCTGTGGAACGAACTGCCGGCCTCTGTGTTTCCTCCCTCCTACAACATGGGACTCTTCAAGACCCATGTTCACTCCTTCCTCTCCATAAAAAGACCCTCCACACAGCATCCCCAAAGATGACATAGGCCCTGAGGGAAATTATTTTCTTCAGGGCCTCCTGTGTGGAGTTAATATAAAAAAATTAAAAAAAGAGGCCGTTAAATTCTTCTAGTCTCACATGATTGTTGACAGTTTCATCTCTGAAGCAGTACTAGATAGTAAGAAAATCACAGAATTTCACAGGAGAGATTCAAGTGAAATAAAATTATATTTTTTTAATAATTACTCTCTTTGATGGTACGCGGAAGAGTTCCTTTGATTCTAATTAATTACAATCATATTTTAACATCTATCAAAATAGTTTATAATCCCGGACTAATTGAAAAGATAGAATATGTTTCCTCGCATAAAAAATATTTAAATATTTAAAAAAGAGTTTCGCAAAAAGTATTTATAGAAAGAAAATATTTATTTTAATAAAACCAACTTGGATGTTTCCTAATTGCGTAAAATTTGATGTTTTTTATGGTACTTATTATTCACAATTTCCTCCTAAAATATTTTTTCCAGATTTCTAAAAGGTCTTCTCTTTCACAATTGTAAGAAACAATTCCAAAAATAAGTTAACTAAAATAATATATCAAAATGTTTTATCTGTAAATTGACTTAGTGGTAGAAAATTCTCGTTAGTCTCAATTAAATAAGAGACAAAACGAAAATATCACATATTTTTTAACGAACCTATTATAAGTTTGGAGAAACAAATTGCTTTTATTCTACGATTCAAATAATTAAATCTACGGACCAGTTCAAGTAATAAAAAAAACCGAAATCATTAAAGTTGATTTTTCATAAATACGGATGAATCCACGTTAATCATATTCATTATTTACACAAGGCTTAATAAAATATTTTTTTCTCATTTTTCAAATCTAGCCGACTGTTCATTTATTAAAAAGTGACATCCGTCGACTGTAAAAATGTACTAAATCCTTTAAAAAATATTTTTCATTCCCGCATATTTTCGGTATTCGGAGGAAAAAAATTAATAAAAGCCTAAAAAATAACAATCCTACCGCCAGGAGAGTTGTCTTTGTTATTTAAAATACGTGATTACTATGGGATTTTTTTTGGAATAGACTTTATATCTCTGGGCAACAGAGCGCGCCAAAAGAGATTGTCTCGATTTGCCCGTCTGAATTATGTTCTGAAATAACAACCACAAGACTCCCCTGCCTATAGTGCCCACGACTCGGGTCCCAGCGGGCTAGGGCTTGCTACGCCACACAGACGTACCAATCGCAACAGTAATTGTAATAATAATAATGGATTATTCTAGAATGTATGCAGGGGTAGTGCATTGCAATACATTCCATATTTTGAAATTTAATTAAAATATTTCAGAAAAATAATAGGAAAAATAAATTAGAGAAAGTAAAAATACATAGACAGGCCAGCAAAAAAACAGAACACAAAAAAGTGAAAAATGTATGCAAGCAGCCGTTTATGGAAGATATTTGACCGTCTCCAGAGAATTATCAGGAGGACTCCATCCAGGCAACCATGGTAGTGATGATTGTATTATTTTATTAGAGAAGGGCTCTGAAAGAGTGCACTCGTCTTTCCAGGAATAGTTCCGAAGCACTACAGTATCTCGGTAGGCGGAATAGTTGGCAATAAAGATTGCGATGCATTGTAATTTACCCTCAGTTCTGACGTATACAGCAAAATATACAGTGATTAAGAGAATCATTCTTCTTCTTGGGTTGCCCTGGCAAACCAGGTTCCTTCGTTCCTCACGCTCCAGCGCTATATGGAGACTCACGTACTCGAGGTTCGTGATACATGATCAGTCCAACGCATCGGTGATATTATAGGTCTGGAAAAGCTTTATTCCAGCTTTAAAATGTGGCTTTTTATTAAGATAAGTTGTTAGCAGGCAATTGGCGGGTTTTTTTTTTAATACACAGTAAAATTTTAGTATAAAATATTGAAAGGATGAGAATCAATCAATCAACAAATATTTAAAATAAAACTTCTATATGGTATATTATTGTATGTTATGTAGGTAGTAATAGTTATAAGTACTTCTTAAAAAACCTTTTTGGAAGCTAAAGGTGCTATTTGGATCTATGTGCGCCTGGCTATTATTTGCTACGGCTTGCTACGCCGGGCTACGATGGCCTCGCGAGCTTCGACATAATTAGACATTTCTCAATCCCAGCCATTACCCTCATCACGCCTGCAACTTTAAGCTTGGTGGGATCCATTGTCCTTAACTTATTCTTCATTCATTAACATGTTTCTACTAGGACGACTTCTGAGATGATTCATTATGAATTCTTTGAAAACAGAAAACATTATTTTACATTGCTTTTAGAATAATATTTTGAATGAACAAAATCGGATGAATTATTCATTTTTTTCTAGTGCATACTTGCGAGTGCATATTTTCAATGCATTTATAACTGTGAATATTTTGTAACGGTGCAAAAAGATTCAATCGAGGTGCACGGTTTTAAATGACAAATAGATTACAAGTGAATGTACGATATTATGTTGCTTTTTTAGTGTGTGAATGACATCGTTTCTTAATTTATGAAAGAAGAGTATAGGAACGGCGCGCTAGTTAGAATCCGAGTAAGTATAAAATAAATAAATCTTTCAACTGTAATGCAGGTAAACTCAACATGCAATAATCAAATACGTCACAAGAAAATTAGAATGCATAAGAAGATATGACAAAAGCGAGTGCATCTAAACATTAAGAAAATGTTGACACAGTAAAGACAAGAAGGAAATAAGGGAGAAGTTTGATATGAGGCCACGTGTCTTAGGTATAGAATACGGACAGTCAAGACCGGAACTGAAAAGAGTGAAGATCGAGATGGCAGTAGTTGTGGAACACCAAGCACCCGTTCCCTGGCCAGCCTTGTGATACTGTGCGGTTGATAAAGAAGTTACATGAATTGATAAAGTGATATGCAAGATACGTGCACCTCCGCCATACGACGTAAAACTATGAGTGATACGAAGAAAGACGTGGCCAATGGCCAAAGTGAGAAAACAACGGCGTACGTAGGATTTTTCCGGAGACCTGGCTTGGAGGGCCTGAGCTGCAAAGCCGCGGAGACTGCCATCGAGGATTTCAGCCTTTCTAAGGTCAACGCAAGAAATTCAGTGAAAAATATGTATGTAGAGCGAACAACATTGCGGGTTTAATTAACAATGACCATATGAACTAAGGGGAAGAAGCAACCTCAAACCATATTACAACTAGTTAAGATTTTGGCATAAAAAGATTTTTGTTAAATAGTACTGACTAAAAATATTTAGAGCCCATATGCTAATTTGCTAGAAAATATTTCATATTTTAATTCATTAATACTTCCAACCCAGGTGAGACAAATTAACGAAATGGTATACTGGAGAAAGTGCAAAGCTGAAGGT